>NC_065525.1:18010492-18310492 GCF_006386435.1 Epinephelus moara | reverse complement strand
AAAGTAAAGATAATAAATGGGAATTAAAATCAATAAGATAGCAATAAAATAGACAGCCCAGATAAAGTCAGGATATGCTTTCCGATAGAAGTACGTTTTTAGGACAAACTAAAATGAAACCAGTGACTCAGACATCCTTATATCCTCGGGCAGGTAATTCAAAAGCCTCGGGGCCTTCATTGCAAAAGGTCTGTCCCCTTGGTCTCCAGCCTGGACTCTGGGACAAGTAGAAGTAATCTGCCCGAGGATCTCAAACTATGCAGAGGTTCATAAGGGACTAACAGGTCTGAAATGTATTCTAGAGCCAGGCCATTAAGTGTCCAAAGATGAGGCTCTTTGTAGTTTAGCAACATCAAGCACTGAATGTCAGGCCATGATTCACATTACGCTGACAAAACACCAGCAATAACGAACAAAAAAAGGTTAAAGCAACTCCACGATGGTTAAATCAGATATGATACTTTAATCAGTAAACTGTATCCAGTAAACAAATCTGGATGTTTTTGGTTGTGAATCCTCTGAGAAGCAAATCAAAGCAGATTATC
The DNA here is from genome assembly GCF_006386435.1 of Epinephelus moara. NCBI lineage: Eukaryota > Metazoa > Chordata > Actinopteri > Perciformes > Serranidae > Epinephelus > Epinephelus moara. The sequence continues at coordinate 18,309,947 of NC_065525.1, read as the reverse complement.
ACTTCCATCATGCAAACAGATGTGCTCGGTTTAGAGCGAACCACAGGTGTAGAGTAGAAAACTGCCTGTAGCTTAGTTCTTAAATGGATACAAAATAAATTCCTTTTCATGCCATCGTAGATTAAACTCCTGCTTACATCTATGTTCCTTCTACCATTTTTGAATATTTGGTATTAAACTGATGCAATGGGCCCCTGGACACAGATATGTAAAAGACCCTACAACCTCTCCTACAGAGGAGCAAGACACACAGACTTTTACCTCTGTTTTTTGTTTTTTATTCCTTTGTAGTCGTTATGTAGATAGTGTGTGGTCATTTTGCGTCACCTTGTTGATGTTTTGTGTCTCTTTGTAGTTGTTTAATGTCTCTTTATAGTCACTGTGTCTCTTTGAGGTAATTTTGTGTATCCGTGTAGATGCTTTGTGTCTGTTGGAGGTAATTTTGTGTCGCTTGGTAGTTGTTTTGTGTTTCTTTTGAGGTCATTTTGCGGTCTCCTTGTGGTTGTTTTATGCCTCTTTATTGTTGCTGTGTGTCAGTTTGAGATCAATTAGTGTATCCTTGTAGCTGCTTTGTGCCTCTTTGTAGTCATTTTGTGTCTCTGTAGTTGTTTTATGTCTCTCTGAGGTGTATCTCTTTGTGGTTTGTTTTCCAATTCTTTAATTCATTTGTGTCTCTTTGCAGTTCCTTTGCTTCCTTTTTATGGTCATTTTGTGTCTCTGTGGTCCATCCTGATTGGTACCTGTTAACTTGTGTGACATTTTGCAGGTTAAGGCCAGGGCGGGCGACACACTGGGCCTCCTAAGCTGTGCCCAGAAGGTCCACTCAGTAATCCATCCATGTCTACATACTCTAGATATGTTTTTGAAAAAAGTACATTTTTGTATAAATGTACTTTCTTTGTTTTGTCTTCCTTTCCAGTCAGGTCAGATTGCAGCCACAGATGACCATTACTTGTGTTTTCCTGGTTTTAGTACTTTGCTTTAGGACATATTAGCAGGCTAGATATTTACTGACATGGAGGTTTGAATCCTCTAGATAATTTATGTGATTTCTATACTTCATAAGGCACTTCCACACATCATTAGAATCAGGGTGTCAATCACGAGAAAACAAAAGTGTGTGTTGTGTTTGATACAATTCATTGATAGGACTAAATGCTCCATGATGGCAACATTATGCTAGATTTACTCTGATGGAGTCCAGATACCGTGATATACAGATAGAATTCTAAAATCTATCCCATTTCCAATTTAAAAACAAATATAAAAATTCAGAAACAAGATATGCATTATAATGCTTTTCCATGTAAGCCTATATTTGATCATTTACAACAAGTTGCTTACACTAAATAGTGTGTTGGCTGCTGACAAAGATGTCTGTTTATGATATGATGATGTTATTAGTCATGATGAGCCTTCAAACTGCCATCTCTGCTCTGTTATTATGTGATGATTTCACATCCTGCCATCTCCTTTCATACAAATATGTAGTGTTTTAGCATTCTGCAGTAGCTGTACATTGGGCAAACACTCTAATCAGCTGTAAGGTGAGGTTGGCCTATTGCAGGGTAATTTTCTTTTATTTCTTTATTTGGTTTGGAGGGGCAGTACATTTACACAGAAAGAGGTAGTGACATTTGTACATTCAATCAGAGGAAACATGAGAAAACCAGACGAAAAAATAGATGTAACAATAATAATATGGACGCCAGTTATTGTGGTTATACAGGGCACACACATTACAACAATACATTCATGGCATTGCGAGGGTACTAGGGGAGGTCAGCTTGGATGAGTCACTCAGTTATTTTGAGTTTATCTGTCTCAAACCAAGCCCAAACTTTATGCAGGATGCTGGTGCAGGATGATGGACTGAAACCACCCACCACAGGGTAGGAATCTATCAGCACAATCACAGGATTCAGCAGTAGTGATACAACACAGTGAAAAATATGATAATTGAATGATGTGTGCATCATGTGCAAATGAAACGACTTCCCTGTCTTCCCAGACTACTGCAATAATTGCAGCATTTTAAAACAGTATGTGCCAAGCCTTTGTAGGTAGTTCAGATGGGAAACTTAAGTTCATTGCTGCTCTAACAACACATCCCACCCTTTGCAGTTTCGTGGCATGTTTACGGCGTCAGTGTTCTAGTAACTCTTTGTTCTGCCACGCCTGTTTATGTACTGCTCTCCTGAAAGCTGCTCACCTGTAACTGTTGCAATCACATAGTGCCATCTCTGCTGCTCAGTGGCTCCACCTGTTTAATTTACGCCTCTACTACAGCATCCACCTGTGGGCTCTGAGTTTGTAGTCAGAAAGGTAATATTGCCACTCCTCAGTCCCTGTTGTGCTGAGCTTTGTGTATCCTTTAGAGAGAAGGAAGCCTAGATGCCAGATATAAACTACTATATGTAGATAATTCTGCATTAAATCATCCACACTATGTGAGCTGGCTGACTAAACTGTGTCAGTCAGTTGTCTGATCAATCTGATTATTATAGAAGAGGATAGATGACTTTAGATCAGAATAAAAAATAAGTTGAGAGAATACATTTGGTCTCTCACACACACACACACACACACCAGTACATTAAACTGTATATTCGATTAATTGTTTGGGCTACAAAACATTTAAAAACAGTGAGAAAAGCCTGTTATAAAATCCTAGAGCCTGGGTCTGCAATAGGGGGTCCATGACCTCTAGGGTGTCCTCAGAGTTACTGCAGGGATTATTGTAAATCAAACATATCCAAACATCACTGAACCTTTTCATTTAAAATGTATTCATTTTCATTCATTTCTCGTAATAGCTTATCCTGTCAGGGGTCACAGGGGGGCTGGAGCTTATCCCAGCTGACTTTGGGCGAGAGGCGAAGTACACCCTGGACAGGTCACCAGACGGTCGCAAGGCTAACACATAGAGACAGACGTTCATTTATGTCACATTCACACCTATGGACAATTTAGAGTCACCAGTTAACCTATAGCCTGCATGTCTTTGGAGTGTGGGAGGAAGCCGGACCCACGCTGACATGGGAAGAACATGCAAAGTCTACACAGAGGGGCTCCCCAACCCTGGGGTCCACTCCGTCTCTCTTTGAATTAAGGGGTCCTTGTCCTGAAAAACAGTGAAGATCCCTGTGTCACCAACTGGCTCAATGAATGTGACAAGCAGGCAGTCCACACAAAAGATTTAATTAAAACAAGCATACATTTTATTAAACTAAGATTAATGTAAATAACCAATGGAGTGTGTAGGTCAGCAAAGTCAGTAATGAAAGCCATGCATGGATGTGTGTCAGGTGTGCTGTGGAGGTGTCGAAAGTGAAAACCAAAAAGCAATGACACATCCGCTGTAGGAAGAGGGAGAGTGAATGATAAGCTGCTTTTATAATCTGGAAGGCCCAGGTCAGCTTAATCAAGGCAACAACCCTCCAATGTCAGCTAGCTTCCTGATGAGGTTGGCTAGAACATCCTCCAAGACAGTGGGAGGGGCTTCACGCCTGTCTTTTCGCCTAAAGTAACTTCATCAAATATCTCGTTTTGTCCAACCAACATTTCTACAGCCCAAAATTATAAATTTCCTTTAACGTAAGACCAAAGAAAAAAGCAACTCCTCACATTAGCATCTTTGCTTGAAAAATGGCTTAAACAATTAATTTGTTATAAAAATCATTATTTGAAAAAATATTAGTTATTCTGTTGATTGAATTGTATTATTGATCAGCTCAACTTTATATGCCATATGAATTCCCTTTTCATAGGTATTATCGAGCACTGGCTGAATACAAGCAGTTTACCAGCAGGCGGTGCTGTCATAAAGGCAGTAGAGCAACCTCTAGGCTCCTCACCACTCTGATAACATTGCCACATGGAGTTGAATTTTAATTTTAGCACTCGTTTCTACTTGAGTAACATGAAGCATTACCTGATAGTGAGGGCTGTAAGTAGTCTGTGGAGCATCCCACAGTGCATACTAACATCACAAAGATGAATCTGCCTCACCAAGTATTTCCATCCAGCTGAAGTCTTTGGTCTCAGCATGACTGATTAAGTTATTGGTTTATGATGATGTGATCAAATCAAATTCTATCACATTTAAACTTTAATGTTAAATTAAGCGATGGCATGCACTGCATATGCATATAAATAGCAGGCCTTTAGCTGCTGACCCATGCCTAGGAGTTCTCTAGGTTATCTTCGTGGATCAAAGCTGGAGAAAATTGGTTTACCGAGACTTACTTCACAGGTTTGAGGCAGACCTGTACTCTATCCTTAATAATATACAGTACTGAATTGAATCAAAGGTGTCTACATTTTCCACTCAGATCCCCAGGACAGTTCTTCTCCAATTGCAGTCCCTCGCTTTCAGTTTAAACAACATCTATCACATGGGCCCTGACTTGAAAAATAATGAAAACTTCACTTAAAGTGTGTGACTATGGCAGTATAAACACTGCTGGAGACAGATGAAGTTTCATTAGATGTGTGTGAAATCACACTTCATCTCCCGTTGTTTAATGTCCTCAGTTTGCCTACAGCGATGTACTCGAAACTTTCCCAGACTCCAAGCAACTTCTTGTCCTTGCAGCTGAAATACTTGTCCCCATCTTCCATATCCTCTTTCAATTGGTCTCTGAAGCGTGTGCCAATTGGATCACTGCTAGCCCCCCAGTGGAATAAAGAAACACTAGTTTGTCATGTTAGCTTCCCCTCTCACACCACAGGGTCAGTTGCCAACATGCTGTTATTGCACAGGGCATTGGGACCGAGGTGTGTCTGCAGAGGGTGATATCCTACCTGTCTCAGCCTGCCGTGTAATGGAGAAGAATCTAATCACCTCGCCACAGCCTCCTCCTCCTCCAGCCTCTGTTTAGAAATAGAACTGAGGCCGAGGAACAAGGCCACATCAATCATAAAAGGATTCTCCCGGGAGCGAGATCACTCTTACAACTCTCTGTCAGAACAACATCCAGCCCACTGATGTTACCTCACTTCACCTCGGACGGACACACCCTGGAACACAAACATTTCACCCCACAGTTTCTAGTTTCTCCCTTTCCCCCTCTAATTTAACCTTCCTTGTCTTTCAACATGAATCAAACACTTCTTCAAGTCACTTTCATCCCGCAGTCATTTCTCACCTTCCTTTCCTTCACACACCCCCCCCCCCTTCCTTCCCTGCTCCCAGCCCTCCCTCTCCTTCCCTTTCCTGCCTTCCAGTTTCGCTCCATGCACACCTTCTGTCTACGATTGATAACATCCCTGATGGAGCTCCTTTATTAGCCACCCACAGGCAGATTAACCAGAGCAATAATACACCAATCAACAGCAATTATGCTGAGATAAGCCCAGGGAGAGCTCTGCTGGGTGCGGGGAAGGATGTGGCAGTTGTAGAGTGATTGGGTGTGCTTTAGTGCAGAATTAAAGGTTGTGTGTCTGTGCATACATTTACGTGTGTTCTACAAGTACATTTAATTGACTGTACTCTTTTTTTTCTGCAGCCTTAATCCCTTCATAGGGCATGTTATTATAATCAGATATGAAATCAGTCCTAGTCCCGTGGTCCTTATCAGGTGCTAATTGGAGTCATGATCAGGCAGGTTGTATTCTCATCTGTGCAGTCTCAAAGTTATTATTGAAAGTACGAGCGTGAGTGCAGCAAAGCAGCAGGGTAAACAGAGGTTTTGAATCAATATGGTGGCTTCATTAGTCTCTGAGTGTACTATTATGATTGAAGGCATCCCTTCTATCATTACAGCATATTAAAACACTTCATTTGCAAAGTTGGCACTTGTTGGTTTTTGGACTTCGCTGCCTAAACAGCAGCCTGGCATTGTTATAGAGCAGCTAAATGATGATGAAAACGAGTGGAAGGGTAGATATGAGTTCCCTGCCTGCAGGCATTCACGCACCAGCCAAGTCTGATTTCAAGAACAGCTGTGTGGATTTAACCTCCCCCCTCCCCCTCTGTTTTTTTGGGTTTTTTTGTGCACACACACACACACAAACATGCATTCACACACATGCAAGCACACACCGGCACGTGCACATCAAAACACACGAGCAGGAGCTACTTCTAATGGCAGATCAAGGACCCTGGAAGCTGTTTGCTGCTGTGTAACTGGGAAGCCCACCAATCTTTCAATTCCAGATCTGCTTTATACCAGAGAACTTGCCAAACAGTGTGTGCGGATGCATCAGATTAGTTCCCCCCCAACTGGCTTCAGAAACAATGATCCGACTCTCATATCAAAGTGGACCTCTAATTATACTTTGCTTATTTCATTTGGCTCTTTTAAGATTCAAGCTCAGCGTGGCAGAATTTGATTAATTCTTTCAATTTCGGTGTCAAAAGGCTGCGGAGTAATTCGGGAAAGTGGCACATAGAAACTCTCACACACTCGTAGTGTGTAGACGCTTCCTTTCACCTTAGTTTCACTGAACATGTATGTCTCCTCCAACCTTGAGGTGCCTCAGCCCATGACCTCCAAAAGTTAATCCTGGAGCAGAAAATGAAGCAGACATTTACCATTTCTTCGAGCATGAAATTAAAAGCGTTTCCTTTGGCTGTCCCGGCTCTAATTATTTCAGAGGATTTATGACAGTGTCGCTGTTATTTGTTTAAGTACAGTGTATACACTGTGTTGTAGACTGAGGCAGGTAGCCTCACATTCTTTCACATGTCACTGGAGGAGCTCTGCGAAGCTTCTGTCACCAGTCCGGTGACCTCAACACCTGTGATTGATATGGGAGGGGAGATGTGCGTGTGAAGGCATGTGATTGATATGGGAGGGGAGATGTGCGTGTGAAGGCATGATCTACCCGGGGTGTGTGTGTGTGTGTGCGTGTGTGTGTGCGTGCATGAAGGGGTAAGGTTAATTGAAGTTGTTAGAGTGAAAATGATTCCCTCAGGGGGGGACTCGGCAGGTTGGAGGCGGTGGGTGGGTTCAGCAGTGGATGACGGAGAGAGACCAGTAGAAGGGGATGGAATTCAGGGGGTGAAGCAAAGGGGGGTGGGTGGGGGAGTCAAAGGGATTGCTCCTCACCCCCAGTGCTTAGAGGCAGTGATACACGAGGACAGAGAGATGAGATGATTCATCTAAAGGTCAGGTGCGTCTGTCCTTCCCTGGATCCGACCCCTCACCCATCCCTGTTTTTGTCTTTCTCCGTCGTTTTACTTCAGCTAAATGTGGACAGATTAAGTGTTTTGTCACTGGGCGTCCTATTAATTTACACAATAACCTTCGCTAAACCAATCTGCGCGCCCCTCCCCTCTCCTCCCTGTCTCTCACACGTCCCTCTCTATCTCTCGTCCTGTCTGTCTGTCCCCTCCTGTGGCCTTTCCCCTCTTCTCCCATACTAGCCTTCATTTCACAGATGACAGGTTGGCTGACTGTAATCCAACAGATGCCGGGGCGGGAAGGCCTGACCAACTGTTTTAACTCCAATCAGCTTTTATTGCTCTCTGGAGGAACCCCACACAACCCCCTGCTAGCCTGACATTTCAGAGAGCAGGAGAGGATAGGAGAGAGTAGGGCAGAAAGCAGCACATATGTATATGTGTATATGTATCTGTGTGTGTGTGTGTGTGATTATGTGTGTTGATTATGGCAGGGGGCTGATGGGGAAAAAGGGTGACAGTCATTACCCTCTGTGCCTGGTGTGGGGCCAAACCGCTGGCTTCAATCAACGAAGACGCATGTGTGCATGTGTGTGTGTGTGTGGTGTGTGTGTGTGTGTGTGTGACAGGGAGAGAGTCCGGCGTCAGCGGGGATGGAGATGTACAGGGAGAGAGTCCGGCGTCAGCGGGGATGGAGATGTCGCTGGTAATGCATCTGCCACTGTCGCTCATCCCCAGCAGCCTGAGCCACCCCTGCATCGCCCACGTCTGTCGCCTCCCTTCTATTCTCCATCCATCTCCCTCTCTTTGTCCCACCTCCGTTCTCCACCCTCTGCCTCCCTTCATCCCTCCCTCTGAGACAAAGACAAAAGCCGCTGCAAGTTGCTACAGTGTGACTTTGAAGCTGTTGTTCAAACGAGATGATGCTATATTGCTGTTTGAGTCATCTGAACGTCCTTCAGTCTAAACTACCTCTAGAGTCTCCCAAAATGTCACAGTACAAATGGTTATTAGCTCGAGTGTAGCATGTTTACCACATTACCTGAAGTCACAACAACATTGTTTTTGAGTTGTTGGGTCCTTGAGGATCGTTCAAAGAAAGAGCAGCCTAATTTCCTGGACATTATGCAGGCAATTTTAAGCTATCATCATTGTGCTCTGGTAACTTTAATGCAGCTACTTAAACTGATAAGCAATGCCAAAGGTTTAAGGAGCGGTACTTCAAGCTAATTTAGTTGAGATCTGTGTTTGGATTTATCGTCTGGTAATTGAACCTCATCCTTTGTGAGCTGTAAATGAGATACCTCAGAGTCTGTGTTGTAATAAATACAGTAAAAGTTCGTGCTATATTCTCAGAGGTGTTCAAATGGTGTTCTGCTCTCTGATTGTGAAGGCATCCTCATTTTTTTCCACTTCAACAGCGCATCAGCAGACTTCCAGAAGCCATCAGTCATTTAGTAAAAGGGTACCTCAGTTTACCTGATGATTAATGGGGTTTTAGTGCTCTCTGTAGAGCCGTGGGCCACTTGAACTCTGCAGCCTGACCTGCAGGATATTAAAGCCAATAAAGATCATAGAAACATTTTACTACTGCGAACACAAAGGCATGATGTGACCTTGGCCGTTACGGTGTGATGTTCAAACACACAAGCACACTTTCAACATAAGACACATGCATACATCTTGTCATACATGTGCATGCTCATGACAAGGGTGGCCCCTGGGCACAGATATGCAAAGAGCTCCGCCATCTCTTCTACACAGGAGCAAGACACAGACTTTGTGATGGTTTTGCGTGTCTTTGTGGTAATTATGCATCTTTTTTATCTGATTATATTTGACTGTTTAACTTTAACCCCCCTTTCCCTTCCACCAAACCAACATGAGAGTAGTACCCACACAGACAGAGCAGAAGGTCCTTTAAATTAGGTGTCAAGTTTGTCCACATTAAAACATGTTTGGACGTGCATCATTGACTCTCGCTGAAGACAGTTCCAGGTAAAAAATGTCCAAAAAGCTTTGGAGCTAATGAATACTTGGCATATCATGAGGGGGTTTCCAACACTGGACCAAAATCTTCTTGGCTGCAGTCAGGCCTGCCAGCCAGATATTGTGAATTCTAAGGGACAGGTGGGAATCATCATTTAAAAGATGTAGAGCAAGATCCATTGGTTTTTCCACTCCCGTTAGTTCAGCAATGGTACTTATAATCTTTCCCCAAAACCCAAACCCTGTGGACATTCCCATACAACATGTATAGAGGAGCCAACAGTTCCATGGGGGCAGAATGAGCAACAGTCTTTGTGGTTTTGTGTCTCTTTGGGGTAATTTTGAGTCTTTCTTAGTCATTTTGTGTCTCCTTGTGGTTGTTTTGTGCCTTTTTGACATTGTTTTGTGTCTCTTTGAGGTTGTTTTGTGTCTCTTTGGAGTAATTTTGTATCTTTTTTTGTGTCTCCTTGTGGATGTTTAGTGCCTTTTGTAGTCGTTTAGTTCTTTTTGAGGTAATTTTGTGTCTTTTGTGGTTGTTGTATTACACTTTGTAGTGCTTTTGTGTCTCTTTGCAGTTCTATTGCATGTTTTTGTGTCTTTTTGAGTCTTTCCCAATCTGAAAGTGATTTGAGTGATATTTTGAAGATGAAAGCCAGGGGGGGCCCTGACACTTTGGGCCCCTGGACCAGTGCCCAGTTGGCTTGTTAAGTACTCTATCCATGTGTCCTCATAAGAACCCACTCACTTCATGCTGACACAGCACATGATATTGCAGTCAACACCAACTGTATGAATAGTATGTTGGACCACTTTACCTGCGTTGCAAATTAAAGAACAATATATGCAATTATACATATTGCTTTAGGTGTTTTTTGGTTTTTTTTGCAGTCTCAACAAGCCACTGACTTGCTTTCTTTTTCAAAGCAAGCACCAGTAATAAAGCTGCCTTCACACGCACAGCATCTTGAGGCAAGTTTTCTTAACTGGCTCATATGAATGAAGCCAGAGCAGCATTGGAAGCTCTCACAGAAAGGTTCAGTCAGCCTTCATCTCCTCTCTCCCTTCAGAAAATATTTTGCCTTTATTATCCTTTCAGCAATTACAAGACAGGTTTAATGTCCCAGAGGAACATTTCTTTGGATATCTGCAAATGAGGCGTTTCATATCTTCTGACGTAACTGCTTCACCAATTAGCCTCCCGTACAGTGATGTGAGGGGATTCATTTCTTTTTAGCTTAAAAATGGAAAATTTGTTCTATTCACTGCTCCGTTTCTGACGTGCGAGCTGCCAAGTATAGCTCGGGGAGTGGAGGAGGGAAAAAAAAATCCAGCTTCATACACTACAATGTACATGATACATGATGTGCCATATGTTTTGCTTTCAAGGAAGTCCATTAGAACATGTAGCTAGCGCACATAGCGAGGTTCTAAAGGCGAGAGCGAGTGACATTGCCAGGAGCAGATTTTGAATTGGCTAGAGAGGAAAGCATGCTTTAGTATGTGTGTGAGTCATTTTCAAGGGTACTCAGCCAGTTTACGACAGGGAAAGGTCACCTATGTAGCAAGCCCCACAAGCAACTGCTCTTAATACTGGCTAAATGGGTGTTGGCAAATAGTCTTTTAGAGATGGCTGTGTTTGCTTTTGTCAGGTCAGGAATCAGAATATACATAATAGGTGGTAAAGTTGGAATGATGGAGGGTCAGTGTGAGGATTAACTGTGGATAAATGGGAAAAGTGTGAGGAAATAAGCACTGGATAAGCAACAGACACCTGGTGACTGATGCTTGTCTAATGTTCAACATACACAATATAAATGTACAGCAAAGGGTGCTGCTAATTCAATCCAAGAAAGCTGACACCATGGAGTGATCACAGCGGAGGATAATGTTATATTCTTGTACTCTGATGCGTTGCGTTTCTCCAGACTCAAACAGATAATGAGCCGGAGATACATCAGGGATTGTGCGTGCTGAATCAGGGATCAGTGAATTTATTACAGCTAAATGTAGTTGTTTTAGTCCTTCACCCCATGCTGCCATTAAATGTCCCTGTGATTAGTGAGGTGCACACAGCCAACCTAATTATCCAACGCCACAGCCAAACCCTTCGCATGATTACAACAGTTTGCTTCTTATACTGCAATTATGTTCTTTGCAATGGCAAAAAGCTATAATTAAAGAGGAAATGCTTGCTCTGTGTGTGCGTGTGTGCGTGTATGTTTGTTGTTTGTATAAGTGCTCAGGTATGGACATGCATACATGCATGAAAACAAACAATATGCTGCAACACATTAGCTGCAGCTCCTCTATCCACCTCTTTCTGTTTTAGGAGTTTTCAGGGTTTGGTTGAAGTGGTCTTTTGCTGTGCAGTACAGGGATCCAATTTTCTGTCTCAATAGGACAGAGAAATCCACCTTTTTCTTTCGCTGTTAACGGTGCTGTTCAGGGCTGCAGCACCACAGAGAAGAAACAGAGGTAAAGTGGGTCAGATGACTGTGGTTGTGATTTCATAAAGAGGTGAGATATGCGAGACAGTGTGAGAAAATCCAAGACAGAGTCTCTGATGCTCTGCTGAGATCCTGTTTCAACAAAATTTGTTTGAAAGTGTGTATTGCCATAATTGGAGAGAAATAGTGCTTCAATATCCTATTATTAGAGCAGTATGGATTTCCCTGTGGGGAAGGTTGGGGGGTTTCGGGAGCGGGGATGGAGTATGAGAATGTGCATTTTTCTAACCAGCAGAGGGCAGTGGAGCAGCAGCTGTGCGCCTATGTGTGTGTGAGTGTGCGTGTGTGTGAGGGGAGAGGCTTATTCCCTCTGGTGAGTATTCCCTTCACAGCCTCTCTCATGGGCATGTCAGTGTACAACCAGCATACTGTAGTGACATTTGAAATGAACACCAGCCGACCACTGATCATGGTACATGAACATGCTGTATAGTGGAGCAAATGCACATGTGTGTGTGTGTGTGTGTGTGTGTGTGTGTATGTGTGCATTTGCACGTGTTTGTGTGTGTGATCTGGCTCATTTGCATACAGAAGTGGCCAGGGCTCAAGTGTCCCACACTCAAAAGTCCTCACGCGGACTCAGAGACGTGCACAAGTGTCCTCCAGTGTCTGGATAATTACAAGATTTCTTCCCTACATACATGTGACTACAAGACACATTTCTGCTCCTCACATGGAGCCATCTTCTTTTGTTAACCCTGAAAGCTATATCTTTGCTGGGTGTATGGATATGGTTACCTTTTCTATTTGTAATGCATCTTTTATTTCTTTAAGAATAGCTTTGCAGACAAAACTTGTGCACACAAACCTGCATGTGAGGGATGGAAATGAGAGCCTTCCTGTCAGTCATGTGCCTCTGACAGAGATCTGTGAGGGAATATGGAAAGAGTAACCTGTCCCATTGTTTCCCTTGGGTGCACCCTTCTTGACCTTCCCTGAATCCTTTGTGTCTGCGGTGGGAGGGTGAGCTATCTATATCACGAGAAACAGCGTCACTTGAGCAGATTCTTTCACTTTCTCTCCTGTGCTGTCACTTTTTCTGTCACTCATGCCTTTCTTTTAAGTCTGACACCCCTTTCCTTTCACTTCTTTGTATCTGCACTCAATAGAAGACTCTTACATTTGTCAGGCAGAGGTCTGGCCATCCCCAAACCCACCTTCATTGCCCTTTCACTCATTTCTCTCCCCTCCAGTTCTCTAAATGTTTGCAGATGAACACTAATAGTCTCCTCTGTATGTGGATGACACGCTAATTAATCAAGCACACCATGCTGGCCAATCCAGTAATGGCCAACAGCTTCTAGCACACAGCTAGCTGGCAATCACCAGTTTGTACAACCCTGAAGGGCTGCGAGTTCACGTGTATTTGTGTGTAGCAGTTGTTCCTGGGTGGAAACATTTGTACCAGTTTGTGAATTTGTGTGTGTGTGTGCACATTTAGTGTAACGTAATGTGTTTATGGCCCCCTGTTGAATCCGTCAGACTCTGCTATGAAGCTGCTCATTTTTCGGTTGCATGGTGGAGATATTATGCAGTCTGGGCTCCCTCTCACCTCCGAAGGTTATTGGACTCTTGCCACACATCAAATATGTTCCACTTTTTGGTAAAACTCTCCCTCTCTGTCTCTCCCTCTGTTTTTTTTTTCTCTCTGGCACACCTCAACTTTCATCACACCTCCCTCTAGCAAACAGAATTTGTTAAAAAATAAACTTGATAAAGAAGTCTTGCACTACACACAATATTCCATGATTTGTAGCCATTCGTTATTGTTTAGTTTGATCAGTTGTTTGGGAAGAGACTATTAGTATGCACATCCTGTTGAGTACTGGAGCTTGCAGTTGCACACAATTGCTATCTGTCCAATGGTAAATTTATCTAACAGGACTCTGATAATTCTCGCCTTAGTGAATATTCCACAAACATCCAGAAGACAAGGAGTTGTTTTGAATTTTGTTTATCCAGTTGATTGAATTCTGCAGCGCGGTGGCTCTGTGGGCTAACACACCTACATATGTGCATAAACACATGTTCACATGCACACAATGACACACGAGCTCAAATGCAAACTAAAAAGACTTCTCATTAATTTCCTCGCAGGGAAGAGGAAGAGAGGGATGTAGGCTGTGAAGGAGTGGAGAAGGATTGATGGGAAGCAGGGAGGTACAGGCAAGGTGATTAAAAACTCAAGCTACAGATGTTTCTGGAACACTTCAAAGTGGTGTGCCTGCCAGTGCCAGCGCCGGGCATGATGCATTATTGAGATGGTGCCCACCTGGCACCTGGCGCTGACATCACATGCCCGGTCCACCTGGCACCGTGCAGTCACGTGGGTGACACTTTGGGTCACACCTCCCCGCACAAACCCCAGCTCCCAGCGTGATGAAGGGCATCGGGGGAAATGGCACACATGCTCAACACAGACCTCAAAGGCACTAAACTGGGGCATGTGCAGTTTGTAAACTTCAGCTTCATGAATGAAAAGTGAAGGGGAACTGATCATGTGAAGCTTTGCAATGCATTTCCTCTCTTATTTTTCTTGTATATTGACTAACACATGGCAAGGTGTGAATATTTCTCTACAGGATATATACCTTACATAGAACTGTATTCCCTCACTGGGCTTGTAGCTGTCTGTTTAAGTTTACAACACAGCACAGTTGTGTTATGTTAAAGCAATATTGTGCTTTGTCTTGCGTGCGGGGGGAAGATGAATGGATATTAGATGATGCACTACAACAGTGTAATTTCCCATGCAATAAATTATTGAAATGCAATGACGTTAATTCAGTTAAGTCCGCATTATTAGGAATATTAAGAGAAAAGCCTGGGAATCTTTCTGGAACGGCTTTGAAGTAGCCCACGGTGAGGTGTTGATGCAATCCCTCCTGCTTAATATTTCAGCAGCCCCCTCAACCTTGTATAAAGAATAGTTAGAGGTCACATAGTGTGTTTGTGTGTGCGCATGAATATCCGTGTGTGTGTGTGTGTTTCTCCTGCATGTGTCCCCTGACACCTGTACTCTCTCAGGGTGTGAGGAACAGACAGAGGCCAGAGCCACAGTCACAGGTCTCAGACCAGTGGGGTGTGAAATGAATCAGAGGGCCAACACACTCTCCCCCTGCTGCACACAGACACACACAGACACATTCAGTGTGCGGTTGTGTTTGTGTGAAGTGTACATGTGTGTGTGTGAGACTGAGAACACTGGAAGTGCACACATAAAAAGAGAGACGAGGGGACAGAGAAGAGAAATTCTCCTGCACTGTTGTGCAGCTCTTTGCTGAAATAGTAGCACCTCAGTAAATAAAGTCTGTATAAATATTTGAGAACGTTGTAATGGTTTCTGGTAAGAGATGGCGTTTGGAGTAATGAAGGTTTAGCTTCAACAGTTTACTTCAGTCCCCGAGGCTGGATTACCAACTGGGCAAAGTGGGCAACTCTCCCAGCACTCCACTCCCCCAAGGGCCCTAGAAGTTCCACGTTCACTGCATATCAATTGCTTTCGGCAATTTGGTTAATTTCAAATTTGTTTGGGAATTCGTACCACTAAGGTGCATGGACCCTGTGTTAAAATCTGGCTTTATTGCTCATATTACTGTATTTTATAACGTGCTCACATGATGTGTTCTCATAAATAAAGTTGTGTTTAAAGGTGCTGTATGTAACTGTGGAGAAAAAATAGTTGAGTGTTGAGTCTCATTCCCAGGTTGTCAAATATCAATGCTTTGGATTGTCGGACTGATCACCAAACCAAAGCACTGGTATCCAACAACCTGAGAATGAGACTCAACAATCGACTATTGTTCTCCAGAGTCAATTGTAGAGTCTCATTCCCAGATTGTCAAATACTGCACTTTTAAATGACCACAAATTAACTCAAGTCAAGTGTTATTCTAGCATAGGAACTGGATTTTGCACCACACTTGATGGGAATTTGGAGGAAACAAGTTGTACAGAGCCCAGTATGTGGAGGGGTCAGTAGGGGTCCAACACTAACAGGTTAATGCAACCACAGTTTTCTGATGTGGGGAATTTGGCTTGTAGCATGGCAAAGCCAGGCACGCCACACCAAAGGAAAAAAAATGTGCTGTGTTTATTGTTTTACTTCTTTTGCATATTCATTAAATGGCAGAATGATGCATGTGCAGAATTTGATACTAGAAGGCTGTTTTCACATCCATGGAGGTGGAGGTGGAAAGTTTAAGACGTGTGTGTACAAGATGATTTTGTGAGATTACAAATAGTTTCAAAGACAAATCCTGGTCCAAATAAAAAAACAAACAGACAAAAACGCACTTCAACTTGCATCTTGAGACCTCCAGTGTACATAGACTGAGGATGGCTTTTCAGTGAAGTTTCAGTAAATTTTGCATCTGTTTTATAGCTTGCTTGCATTTTTACTCTATCCATCCATCCATCCATCCATCCATCCATCCATCCATTTTTATCCGCTTATCTGGGGCTGGGTTGCGGGGGCAGCAGGCCAAGCAAAGCACCCCAGACGTCCCTCTTTCCAGCAAGGCCTTCCAGCTCCTCCTGAGGGGTACCAAGGCATTCCCAGGCCAGATGAGATATGTAGTCCCTCCAGCGTGTCCTGGGTTTACCCAGGGTCTCCTACCAGTGGGACGTGCCCGGAACATCTCTAACGTGAGGCGCACAGGAGACATCCTGATCAGTTGCCTGAACCACCTCAACTGACCCCCTTTGACGTGAAGGAGCAGCTGCTCTACTCCGAGCTCTTTACCCTGTCTCTAAGGCTGAGCCCAGCCACCCCATGGGGGAAACTCATTTTGGCCACTTGTATCGGCGATCTCATTCTTTCAGTCACTACCCAGAGCTCATGACCATAGGTGAGGGTTTGGACATAGTGCCCACATCACTGCAGAAGCCGCACAGAACTGTTGATCCATCTCATGCTACATCCTACCCTCACTTGATAACATGACCCCGAGATACCTGTTACCAGTAACTCTCTCCAAATCCAGAGCGAGTGATTCACCGATTTCCGGCAGAGAACCATGGCCTCAGATTTGGAGGCGCTAACTCAAAATTTAATTGTAAATCTTTTACTTTTGTTGTATTCTATTTTTGTATCTTATATTTGCCTCACCTTGAAATTAGTGACATCTTTCCAGTAGTTACACTTGAATGAGTAATATTTGAATATTCATAGACTCAGTTTTTTCCACTGAGGAGTATATCTAATTTTTTTTTTTAATTTTAACTAAATAATTGAACTTCTTTGTGTAAAGAATAATATAGGCTATGTCTTACATTATGTCAGGAGGGGATCTTTAATAAAAGGTTTCAGCATCTCAACACTTACTGAACTTGAACAGCAGTGAACAAAAATCTATTTTTATTTTCAAAATGGCCAAATTGATTTTTAAAATGCAAATTGTGCTCTTAAATGTGTAACTGCGTTCTTCAATTTGCTCTAAAAATAATTATGTTAAAGGTAAGTTTATGTCGGTTTAAACACTCCTGATCATAACCTACAACTTTTCTGGAAAAGAAGCAGAAATGCTCCAGCAACAAGAAACAGGGCGGTAGCGTAGAGCGCATCCGGCTCTCTGATTGGCTCAACCCCCTGTCAATCATCCCCCTGACGGCTCCGCAGCACCTCCCACAGACGCACAGCGGCAGCGCAGCCTCCACCGACAATGATATTCGAGGCACTTGCGGCTTGTCTGCAGCGCTAGGAGAAAAGAGGAGAGAAAGAGAGAACCTCACCTCCTCAAACAGCGAGTGAGGTAGAGGAGAAAAAGAGACAGAGCGCGAGAGGAAGACAAGAGGCTGTGGAGTAAAACGGAAAGACAACAGCGGCTTGGACCTCCAGCACAGGAGTGTTTAATTGTCTGCAGCTTTATTGTAAAGTGTCTAATTTCCACACAGATCCGACATGTCATCGTCCGGTAAAGACAACAGCGGTGCCCAACATGCCAATTACGTGGGACCTTACCGTTTGGAGAAGACGCTCGGGAAAGGACAGACAGGTTAGTTGGGACAGCTTGCTCACCGCATCCCCTTTTAATTGCACTATTTATTTTCGGAGCGCTCCGCAGCGAGTTGATATTTGGCCGGCTGGGTGTCTGCAGGTGATAAATAACTAACCGCTTAGTTACAAACACCTGCCAAGGCTTGTGGGGAATATTTTGGAGGGGGTTGTTATTTCTTCGGCGAGCTGACATAATCATTGTTCACACAGCGGGACGAGGGAGAGAGGGGGGGATTTAGGTGATGTTGCTTTACATTGGTTTTGCTGGTTGTGCGTTGGCGTTGGACTGGGTGTGTGTGTGTGTATCCAGGAGCCGAGCAGCGTGGACACCATCCAACGCCGACAACGATGACAGTGAGATGGGGCTTTTGAAAATGAACTTTTTGTGCCCCCGTGTTTGTGTGTGTCCTGTGATTGAAGCACAACGCCGGCCGTTAATCCCGATTTGCCTGATACATTGATCTATTCTTAGTCCGCAAGCAGGCAGGCAGCGAGGCAGGGAGGCAGGCGTTTCTCCTATAGGCTCTGACTGCAATACGTGGGTTTCCTCCGATATGGAGTAGAGGGTCCCACCTTGACAGATTACACCATGGGCTGCTTACATAGCTGGGAAGTGCAACACTGATCCACATCCACACAGCCCTGGGGATGCAACTGGGCTCACTCAATAAGGAGCACATGCTTTATCTCAGCACAGACAGCAATGACACTGCAGTTTGTCAAAGTTGCATGGCACATGTACAATAAATGCCACTTCTTTTAATATTGTATGCTATTTTAGGTGATGCTTGCATCTTGGTGTGGCTTGTTTGTGTGTGTTTTTCCTGCACAGTAGTTGCAGCATGGGTGCCACAGTGAGAATCCTCTGCGGTTAACTACATGCAGCCAGTGGAGCCATGTGAGAGACAGAGGCAGGCACAGCCCCTGTGTAGGCAGAGATGGCAGGAGTGATGCAGCATGCTCCGTAAGCTCACCACCCTTAAAGAGAGGGAGAGAGAGTCAGAGACTTTTTCCCTCTCCTCTCTTCTCCGCCGAGAGATTTTCCTCCCATCTGTTGTCTAAAACGGCTACAATAGGCGTTGCTTCCCCTGCTCAGTCCAGCTGGTCATGCTGAGCAACCCTGTGTGTGTGTGTGTGTGTGTGCGTGTGCGTGTAAATGTTTGTGTGCTCTCTCTGACAGTATGCTTTCTTGAAATATTCTCCTCTGTCACTTCATTCACCTGGCGAGTCCCCGGTGTTCATTAATGGAGTTGCCCTCCCCATGGTGTCAGTGTGTGCCTTCATAACTCATGCCCCTCTTTGACTGTAGAACAGTTCGGCACATTTTAGTCACAAATCCCCAAACATGTTGCATCAATGGTTGGTATAATTACAAAGCGAGATATCTGCTGTTATCTGCGGTGTGATGCCTGTAGTATGATCTAACAGTGGACATTGATGTTGCAGGCTGTGTTCCAGCTGGTTCTTTCATAACAAACGCAGCATTAAAACACATTGGCTCGTCTCCCTTTCTCCTGCTACTCATGTTTAATCATTTGTGTTTACAGGGGGATCTCTCGCTCACAGCCAGACTCGGCTCTCTTTTAGATCGCTCTCAGGAGTGTGTAATGGCTGTTTATGGTGGTATAGAGCTGGCACTACGGTCTGCTGGGTACAGACGTTTAATGATACAGTGTCTCTGAGATCATCCAGCTCAGGATGTATTTTCCTGCTACCCTCAGATATCCGACACATGGAGGCACAGTAGGTCAGCGTGGCTCGTGGCAGCTTGACCCTCACTTGCAGTGTAGTGATAGTTTATGAAGTAGGCGACTACTAGGTAGATGGGTAGGATACCGAGGTGGAAGTGGGTATGCTGTCCTATATATTCCAAAGGCTAGGTGGGTGCACTGTTAACGGCCGAAAAAAGACCTGCATACACCCTCTGCAACCCCACTTGCACAAGTCAAACTATTTTGATTTGAAATTTGGCAAATTTCACTTAGAGGGAAATTTCTAATTAAATGATATGTATTCATTTTGAATGCTTTGGGCCTGGTTTTTCAATTACATTTCCATGTTTCAAATGGGCAGCAATAACAGGGGCCCGGCATTATGTGTGTGTTCTGTGTTAGAAAAATCATTTGGTTACTGGCGTCTGTGCGGCCAGTCCATGCCAACCCCATTCAGATTAATGACAGTGCATAATATCCCATTCGCCCATTAACCATTCGTTAATCTGTCAGATCTCTTTCCCAGGCCCCACGGAAAGGGCTGGCCTGGCAACCGTGAGCGCCCAATGGGCCGGGGCTTGATCATGAGTGGCAGCTGGGACCGTCCACTGGGCTAAATCCCCCGTGAGCTTTCCCAGGCTGCAGTTGGCTGGTATTATTAGAGGGGAGAAAGCGGAAGGCCTCTGGTTGATCTGGCTGTTCTGCTCGGAGGAGTGGTGCTGTTCCGTGTTCATTAAGTGATTAGGCCTTGTCCTGACACACACACAGACACACACACACACACACACACATGGCCACCACAGTGGTTCTGGTTTGGCTTCCTGATTTAATCCCCTACACAGCCAAAGTCTCCTTGGCTCGCACTCATGCACTCACGTGGCCAAAGGTAGCGTGGGACTAGCAACTTAGCACCTGAGCATTGCTGCTACATTGTGTAGTGCATACTATAAGCAGTATGATGTATTTTCTTTTTAAACATTTTTTTTCTAGGCAGAATACATTGACAGAATATCTACTCAGTGCACACTAGACTTGTCATGTGTACGATTCCTTCCTTGTCAGGTATGCAGTAGGGCCTGATAGGGGCTATAGATATGGAGTGTCTGCATGGCTGGCTACTGATTGGAGCTAAAGCTACAGAAACATGGAGGCCATTTTCAAGCCAAACACAGTTATCACATGTGAATAGTGGAACCTAGCGATGGTGTTGTGGAATGGTTTGTCTTACTGTTTAGGGTATCTGTGTATGAATACATCAACAGCTGAGCAATATCCTCATATCTGCGACATTTCCAATCAACTTCTTCTATCTCACACTGAATCAGCCCCATGTGTTGTCTACAATGCACTATATTTGCCTCACAAGCCTCTAACCGATGTCACAATGCGACGGCAGCTTGACAACCGGGGTAACATTTGTTAAAATTCAGAACTCCCTTTGAAAGTCTCCATCGCAGTCGGGTTTGGAGTAACAGCCTTGGTGTATTTCGGAATCTCGAAGCTTTGTTTGACAAAGCCGAAGATTGTGGATTTGTGTTTTTGCCAGTGTGAAGACTTAAGACGGGCTGAATCACTGCTCTGTTCCACTAATGCATCAGAAAACAGTGCCGTGCTTTGCCTTTTTAGTGCGTTCCTGAAGGCTGTTGATTAGCGGAATAGAGGCCTATTGTGTGGAAAAACACTGCCTGTTAATCCAGTGTAAGTCCTTGTTTTTTTTTTTCACGAGACTTGGATATTGACAGGCTAAGAGTTGGAGGTTGATGTGTAGGCTCCTTGATTCTTTGATTGACATTTAAAGAGTGAAATCATCTGTGCTTCGGGGGCTTTCATATTGACTGTTCATCTGACAAAAAGCTGCCTGTGATGTTGCGTCTTGCTCTTTCTTTCTCTGTTAGGCGCTCTCTGTTTCTGTCTATCTGCCGGAGAGTTCTTGCTCTGGGTTCACCGGGCTTACAAGGCATTTAAGCCAGCGTCCAGCTGCTTTTGTTGTCTCCGTGTCAGCGAAGGGCTGGCCAGTTTGTTACTCACACTGTTGCACCGTTTGGTCGTATTTGTGTAAGAGACTGAAAGAAAGACTCTCATTTGTCTTTCTTTTCACATTTATACACGTGCACACATTAACCGGAGCGTTCTGGGGGTCTGGTTTGTTGCAAGGTAACATAAAACCGTTAATTCGACGTTGATTGATAGCTGGCGAGCCGGGTATGGTTGATTCAGATCAATGGGCACTCCCAAAGATTTCCTGTCTGGTGGAAGAGATCCATACTGTTTCACAGCACATGATATTCCTGATGATGACAAGTGAGGAGGGGATGCTCAGTCGATGCTGTCAATGAAAAACCACTTGGCAAATCCACAGAAGCCAAAGGCGACTGTGTGCGTATACTTGTGTGTGTGTGTGTGTGTTGCCTGTGAGCGGTGCAGGTGCTCCAACACCTGGTGACCTGTAACCCCATGTGCCATTAAAATAATCTTGATACCCGTGTCAAGCTCAAACGCAGGTGTCTATCTCCCCTGTGTTCGCAAAGATTACCCAGAAAAAGTTGGCAGCTTTGACCTGAAATTGCAGAGTGAGGGGAAATAAATGAAAGGCTGCGATGATAGACCCATGTTTCAGCGGAACTGCTCAGAGATTCAAGACAGAGAAGCCCTGACCCAGTGGCTGTGCCATGTTGCTCCCAGCTGGGTAGAACCCTGTGTTAGCAAGCTGGAATCAGAGCTGTAGGAGCAGGAAGCCAAGCCTGCATGGTCTCAGCTGTTAGACTGTCTGGCTAAAGCCAAAGCCCTGTTCCCTGAGCCCTGAAATGTATCCTAAATGGTGGGAGTGTATGTGTGAGTGTGTGTGTGCCTCAGCTGATGCATATGTTTACTATTTGTGAGCTTTTATGAATGTATACCCTCTAATGTGTATGTGTGTAAAAGCGCTATTGCGTCATTGTTGCAGATATTTCTTGGCATGGCGAAGAAACTATGCCTTAAGTAAATTGAACCAGGACTTAGCCCGTGGTCTTTTCACTGTCTGTGACTTTGGCTGAGGTTATATAATGATGATGGTCTCTGTCATTTAGTGCTCCTCTCCTCTCATCCGCCTCACTCCGTCTCTCTCTCTCCCACTCTGTCCCTCTTCCCCTGGCCAGTCAAGATTCATACAGGGATTCAGCCATGTGGTAAATCAGACAAGACCTCGGTGGAATTGCATCGATTGGGAGGAATGTATGTAGCCAACGATTTTCAGAGATTAATGATGAGGAAAGAGGTGGAGAACTGGGAGGAGGGGACGGAGAGTAGAGGGATGAAGGAGGCAAGGCGAAGGAAGAGGAGGAGGAGTTGAAGAGGAAGGGAAAAAAAAGAAAACCTTGGACTGAGAGAGCATGAAGCGGTCTTGAACGTCCTGACTGCAGCGGAGGTTATTAATTAAGGCCAAGTATTGATCACTCTCTTCATTATTCTCCCCTCCTCCTGGATTTTCATCTCTCTATTGCTGACCTCCAGAGGAGAAAAGGGCTCAATCTTTAGATGGGAGGTCAGTGAAGAAGTGAGGGATTGCTGGGAACACTCACTGTGGCCAATCATGAACGAGTGTGTGTATTGTGTGTGTGTTTTACGGACAGGCCCCATCGCGCCCTATTTGGGTTTCATCCTAACTGTCAGTGTGTCTCTGCCATGTTATATAGCGTGGAGAATCAAGTTAGGAGGCATGGTTCTAGGGTTTATTTTCCCTCGTTTATACCAGGACACACACATCCATGCTCGTACAACACAATATTTTCCCCCTATTCTGTCCATGTCTTTCTCTCTATCGGAGAGGTCCCTGGCCCTGCTCAGCTGCCGTGTTTCGTGTAATGTGTTATCGCCTCATGCTATTTACAATTTCATTGTGCCAGTTTTCCAGTACGGCAGAGAGAATGCAAGCAGAAACGCATCATTTCTCTTTTCACGGGTGCTCCAAATTGTTACATTTATATATGACTTCACACTGTTGCTTCAGTGAGATACGCGTGGTGATATGCTTCTCTCTCTGTGCACTTTTGATGCCACCAGGCAGCATTCAGGCTTCGTCAACACGGGGCATTTAAGACGTACAGTATATTAAACGTCTGTGCGCGCAGCAGTAGGCTTAATCAGCCCGGTTCTCTCTCCCTCTCCTCTCTCGCCCAGCTCAGATTAACCCTTGCTGAGCCGCCTGTCTGGCTCTGACTGTGAGAACGCTGGGTTGGTTGCCAAGGTTGGTTGTCTGGTTGTCATGGTTTCCCTGCTTCTTGCTGGTTCCCAGTCTGCCCTCGTGAAGAAAGAAAGGGAATGCTCTCTCTCTCTCCTCTCTTACTTACTCTCTCATGATAGCTCTCTCTTTCTCCGGTGCTCTCGTTTCTCCTCCTCTCACGCTCTTTAAGTGGCTGCAATCTGAAGTTAACATCCTCCGTCGCCGTGCGTGTTCAAGTTTGTCTGTATGTGACTTATTTCGGTGAATCTGCCTCGTCTCTCGAGGTGTCTGCAGGAATGAGTATATGAATAACTGTGTTTTGCACATGTGCGCTGCATGTGTGTGTGTGTGTGTGTGTGTGCGCGCGCATGCCGTGTGCTCAGACATACGGTCATGGATCAGACAGGCTTGCCCTGCTCTGTGCTCTGCGCTCTGTGCTGTGTTCCCATTTAAATCTGGGAGATTAGCACATGTGGGGAGCCTCGGCTTTAGTTGCTGTCAGCTCAGCTAGCCTTGGCAGGCTGTCCTCAGATCAGGGGGGAAGCTCTGTGCTCATCCCCTCATTGCTGTCTGCCCTGCTGTACCTTATCCATTAACAAATAGATGGGTGGGCCGGTGACCTTGACTTTGGTACAGTTTTCGAACTGCTGCAGCACACTTGTACAATTCACACGGCAGCGTTCGTCACAGGCCTGCGTTACAGTGAAGTTTACAACATAGTGAGAATGAGGATTTTGTTTCATTATGTCATAATAAATTTGACATGATCCTGAAGGTTCCCAGAAAAGTATTACGTATTATAATTTTGGTGCTTAACCATTTCCTGTAAGGTGTGCCTGTAGGTATATTTAAGCAATTTTTCTTGGTGATGGATGGCATTGTGTGAATGTTCTTCAATTTTTTAATATCACTTTTTAAAAATTGAATATTTACTCATAGATGGATAAAATGCTGTATTGACAAAACACACACTAAAGCCCTTTTGCACATGTGAATAAAGTTTAAAGTCAAGTAATACAGAATTTACATAAACCTACTAAACTTTTTGCAGTTTAGTATTAAAGTATAGGACTTACTTTAATTTACATATTTAGTCAAGTTGGCCATTTCACCTGGGATGCTTTGCCATTAAGAAAATATCAGTGTGCAAGTTTTACTTCCTGAAGTATTACTGCATTTCCAGGGTGAATACACTGAATGACTGACTTTTAAATTGCATGAAACAGTGCCTTTTGCTTCAGCAGACCTGCTGGCAACTCCCCCTGGACTGTTTTCCAAGAAAAAGTACATGAATGAAAATGTGCGCTCATTTACTGTGTGCAGCGCATCCCAGATGGCAGGGCCAGGGTAATTGTGATGCATTCAGAGTTCTTCGCCGCCACTCGCTCTGTTGTCAGCTCTTTAGGCTATGAAGCACAATGTCGCCCATGCCTGAAACACCTGAGATGTGGCTTGGCATGTGAAGCGAAGCAGACAGCCCTCAATGAGATTAGGTTAGATGAGCATGACTGGTCACAAACCAACAACCTGCGCTGGGTGCTCGTCTCTGTGTGGCAGCTACTTCTGACACTTGGCCAGACTAAAGAGAATTAGCACGATGTTAGCCAGGTCGACTTATTTTATCTCAGCTGGGGACATCAAGGAGTCTGTTATTCACAGAGAGGGGAAGGAGGGCAGGCTCGGTTTGCTATGCGGATGACGTTGTGGAGTGTTGTTGCCAGTTTACAGGGGGGAAAAAAAAGCCACCTGGATCACAGGTGTTACTGCATCAGTGGTCCAGCCAAGACAAACTGTTTCTTCTGTTTGCTTTTCCTGTGTTGCCACTTCATCAGAGAATGGGTCAGCGCTCTGAGTCCGCTGCCAGTTCAAATCCTCTGTCATGACTATGTATTAGGATGAAATCAGATCACAGAGAGGTGTCGTACTCGAAGCAGCGAGTCCAGTACGAGTCTTTGTGTTTTCCCCTCCAATCTGGCCTGAATTGTTGGTTCAGCCTGTGCTACTTTCCTCCAAATCTCTGGCCTTGTAGTGCTGTACTGGTTTGTGAAAGTATTTCAGCATAAATCTTTTAATACGGCCAGCACGCTCTCCCATTTGGATTTTGCCCTATTTCTATTGGCTGACAGCTCACCAACAAACATTCAGCCTTTCCCTCTGTATTGTGATGTAACCTCTTTTAATGGGCGGCTGCAGTGTACTCACAGGAACTCTATAAACATCTGAAGATCAGGGGCTGTGTTCATAATGTATTATGCATCACCAGACGATTTCCACTTTGCTGCAAGTTTTATGTGCTTTGTCTGACCCAACCAGAAACCCTACATCGATTCTGCTATCATTGGTAGGTTTAAAAAAGAGAAACATGCCCTTCAATCTAAAGCTCATATTTGTTTTGTAATGAATAATACGTTTGCTTTCCCCTTCAACAGGCTAAAACTCTGAGTAATGAAGGAATAATCCATCAGTGAAATGACCTCTTGGCCTTTTACAGCGCAGTGGGTGCACTCTGTTACTGCAAAAAAAAAGGCTTTTCAGGTGTCAAAAGCACATTTGATCTCTTTCTTTTTTACTTTCTTTTTTGTGTTCTGTCTTGGTATCTTTTTCTATGTCTTGCTTTGCCTTTTTTTTTTTTTTTTTTTTACACTTTTTCCTGACTAATGGAACAGTTGATGGAGTGATTAAGGGAAAGAGCGACGAAGTAGGGGAAGGTTTCATCTCTTTATCCCAGATGGTTGACTTTTTTTTTTTTTTATTCATCGCTAAAAGCTGCTTATTTCTGAGGTGGCTGCTGCTGATGTTGCTGCTGTGTGTTGTGTGTGTGTGTGTGTATGTACTTGTCTGAGTGCTAGTGTTTTAGTGTGCACTGCGTGCTTCTGTTTTACGGGCTCTCTGCCGATACATAACAGCGTCTGAGAGCTGTAACTCATGGGACACAGATGAACATGAGAGTAACAGAGGGGCGGGGGAGCCCGGGCTCACAAGAGGAGACAGTTTCTGAGTGAGAAAAAGAGTCACAGCGGTAAAGCATCTCTCAGGGTCAGTGCCTCTATTATCATTTAAATCCAGCACACACACAACAACACAGATACACACACACAATGCAAAATAACATAGGCATGCACACAGGCACAGGAATGTGCTGTGCAGCAGTGGAGTGGATGCTTTTTAAACTCTACAGGAATCCCAGCTCTCCCTCCGACTGCAGCAGAGCTCTGACGTCATCAGTGGAGGAAATGCACCCACAGCAGGAAGAACTGCTCGCAGTACGGAGCCCGAGGACACACACACGCTAACACACACACATACACTTCTCCGTGCCTTTAGGACATTTAGGAAGCTTTTTCCTCTACCCTTCAATCCTGTCCTCTGTTTAACCTCACAAGAGTTTACCTGTCAGTGCATGCACTTTGCAAAGTATCTCAAACAGTCAGTATGCAGAAAGTTGGAGTGATGTAGCTGACTTGCACATACATGCATTTTTTTTTTTTTTTTTAAACCAGCGGCCTCTGTGCTTTGATGTGAAGAGTCAGTAGCCATAGCAACACAGAGACACATTTTCATGTGCTATTTCACATGCTGAGGGCACGAGTGTGG
Source organism: Epinephelus moara (assembly GCF_006386435.1). NCBI lineage: Eukaryota > Metazoa > Chordata > Actinopteri > Perciformes > Serranidae > Epinephelus > Epinephelus moara. Next base: position 18,282,817 of record NC_065525.1, on the reverse strand, counting down.
CTCTGCTCGAGTAAGTTATTATTTTGGTTGGTCAGCTGCCGTCCTCAGCGCTGCTCTGATGTATTATGGTTTGTATAATGAGAGCGTGAATGTGAGCCAATGGTGTCCATGTCCATTTGTCTGTGTCAGTGTCTCTGCGCACACAAGCCCGTGTGGGTTTTTAGAAAAACTGACGACATATGCAGCCCTGCGTGTGGCACTGCATGACTCATGTTAGTGTGTTATTATGATCATTATGACAGTTGCGTTTCTCTCTGTGTAATGCACTCTCCACCTGTTTGCTTTGATGGACATGCAGCTTCCTGCGGGCTTATTTTGAAACTAGGGCTGTAATAAAACGTTTTTGAGCTGCATTTGCTCACTTCATCTTTTTTTTGTTATTTCAGCTGAATGTTAGCATGGCGCCTCTGGGAAATATTTAGACTAGAGGTGGGCTCAGCAACCAGCGATAACCGGCTTTCACCAATATGTTCTTTAAGGGTTGCTGACCTCTTTCTGCTGCTGAGTGAAGTCACTGAACAGTGTGTTGCTGGGTAGTCTCACATAGCCAGACATAGTGTATCTCCACACTTTGTCTCAGTGCTGTGCCCACTGAGCAGTGGCTGCCATTTGTTCATCGGGGGCAGACCATTGAATTAGTAATGATACCAAAAAATCACCCCCCAAAAGACAACTGGCAATGTTCTCAGCCAGTCGCCGCTAGCTGATATATTCGTCCAATCACCCAACGCTAACTTAGACACAGCGTATAGACTACATCCATCAAACAAATAAACAGTAATGACATTATTTTGGGGTTATGTGTTGAGGATTGCACCCTGCCTTACTCAGTTATTGATGAAGCTGACTTCTTGCCTTTAAATGAAGAATTTATTTCAATTTATTACAGAACATTTTAACAGAAAATTGTGCAGATAATGAAGAAGAAGTTCTTTCCTGTGTATATGTTTAGTCAGAAATATGATTATGGTTACCTTAATAGACACACCGAAACCAACCCCCTCTTCAGTATCCCTGTATCCATTATCGGCGCTTTTCCTACACGTCTTGCCGCCCCCTTACTTCTTGACCCTTCTCCCTCCTGCTCCCTCGTTTCCTCGCTTCCAGCCTAATGGAGGTATTCCCCTGCAGCCTCCCAGGCCTCACACTGCCATTCTGCTCAGGTAGGGCTCATTTCATGCAGCGTGATTAGATCTCATTGGCGGCAATTCAGGGCTGGATAAGCCAGAGTGTTGTGGGCCTGCACAGTAGCAGGAGGAATTCAATTAAATCTTTACATATACTCCCTCACAGTACATAATCTGCCAGTCTATGCACATGCGAGGGCATGTCACATACAGTGTGCATACACTCATTGACTTCCACATTCGAAACAGACACACAAGCACGTATGAGTGCAAAAAATACAGATTTACATAAAACACAGTCGACATCCTTACACATACACTATAGTGGCCATAGCTTTTTAGTTTTAACACCACAGCCAATGAATTGCACCTTCCCCCCTTCCATTCTCCTGCCTCACCTCTTTCCCACTGTGATGGACAAAAAACTCGTATCACTAAAAATAGCAACTCACACACATAAAGATGTGTGTGAGTAAATGGGCAAATTTAATGTGAAAGGAGACTATCATAGTCCCTCTAATGGAAGAAGCATATTCTGTGTTGGCTTTATGGACCAGAGCCGGTAATTGCTTGTAAAGAGTGATTTGAGCAGAATGTATCATTGTACCTTGTGCAGCCAAACCACAGGGGAAGATGGCAGTAGTAATTGGACACTGATATCACTAAAACGTGTGTGTGTGTGTGTGTTTTTTTAAGTCTACTGGCACTGTGCCAATATTTTATAGTTCAATGCTTTCACTATTTGTGTCAACTAGGGATGCAACAATTAACCCATTAGTGTATAGTATAAATTAATTGCCATCTAATTTGATACTCGATTAATCAAACCTTTACTCCATTATCAAATTAGTTGGCAGTTGATTTAATAGTAATTTTTAAGAAGAAGAAAGGTCAAAATTCTCTGATATCAGCCCCGTAAATGTGAATATTGTCTGGTTTCTTCACTCCTCTATTAGGGGTATGCCATATCATCTCATTCAGGATGATACTAGTGTAATTTATAATATCATATGAAAAATTCATATGGTGATACTCTATGTATTTGTTATTTACGGCAACAACAAGCATGGCTGAAAACGAAATTATGACGGACTCCGCGGGGGTTCCAAAAAGAGGAGCAGCTTCAGTGGTGTGGAATAAACTGTGGTGTCATTAGGCCTGGGTGCACTGAATCTTTTATGAACAGCCAGTTGAACTATTAATATTGTTTACAGAATCTGAATCTCACTCTGAGTAATTGTTGTTGTTGACAAACTAAAGAAATGAGGGATCATTTTTGTTTAGTTTTTACCGAATATTTGAAGGCAGACTGTTAAGCTGACATGGTAGCTATATGTTGCTGGTTTTCTATGCTCTGACATTATTAATAGAGTTTTTATATTTTTGACCTAATTTGTTGTCAAGAATATCGTTATTGCGAAAAATACCCTTAAATATCGTGATATTATTTTAGGTTCCATATTGTCCACCCATATCCTCTATGACCGTAAACTAAATATCTTTGGGTTGTGGACAAAACAAGACATTTTCGGACGTCGTCTTGGGCTTTGGGAAACACCGATTGATATTTTTAACCATTTTTTGCCATTTTATAGATTAAAAAAACAAATTGATTCATCGAGACAATATTTTCGACAGTGAAATAATCTTTAGATGCAGCCCTGTTGTTGGCATAAAGCCGTAATGAGGAATTCGGTAATAATAAATAAAGTAAAATTGTATACATGTCTGCAGATTGGATACGGTAGAGCATATGCATTGGTAAATGCTATCAATGTATGTATGCCTGTTTTGTTTTACATTGTTTGCATTATTTCTAATGTGTCTTGTATGTAGTTCTTTGTCTTCAGTAAGCTAAAATGAAATAGATTGAAAAGATTCGTGCAGCCCTCCACTCCATTCCTCCTAATGGGAAATGTAGACGGATACTTGATTTTTACGAGGAAAAATAAAGGCTGTCTTTAAAAAGTTTAGTCGGACCGAGGAGATGCTTCGTCTTCAGCGCGGGAAATGGGGAACATTTGGTGTAGTTGGCTCGTGTTTCTAATGCCCTTAAGCTTGTGATTGTGTCTGTACGACTCGGGCTGATTAGGCTTGCATGGGATGTGAATTTATTACTCTGTCTTCGCCGGTGTCATTATACTTCAACCTCTTATATTCACTCCTTAATGAGACTTTATGAAATATTCAAACCCTTACCTGGAGGAGCTCGGTGAATGTGTGTTTGTCTTCCTGCGTGTGTGTGTGTGTGTGTGCGCTCAACTCTGTATTCTTGCATATCCCTGACTGTAGATCAGCACTTTTTGATCTCTCTTTTAGCACTGACATACATACATAAATACAGCCAGACAAGAGACAGACAGACACAGGAATACATTTACGCGCACCTGCAGACAGACATGATTTGAGTCGGCATAATGATGTGTTATTCCAGATTTTACCATCCCAGCTGATGATGAGTCTGGGCAAGATCAGGCTCATTAAGCCCCAGAGAGATGTGCTCGCTGGCCGGCTGTGTGTTAGCCTTACTGTGGGCCTCCTCTCTGTTTATTTCATCCTCTCCCTCTTTCTTTCTCTGTCCGTCTCTCCCTGAGCACAACACTAAATCAAGCAGACCTTTTAATTAAAAGACACATTTTCTCTGCCCTATAAATAGGCCGAGCTGCCAATGGACACAAACACAAATGCACACACAAAACACACTGTACCTGTCGCCTCCTTTTCTGTGACGTATGCAGACTGTATATCAAGCTAATGCAATGAAAGGCGAGCTGAACTTTGAGAACACCACCTGATTCCTCACGCCTTTAATTCTCACACTTGTCCAGGAGAGGTTGTTAATATACCCCCCTCGTCTTGTTTGACTTTAGGAAGAGACCTTCCCTCCTGCCCTTGTCCCCTTTGAAGAGTTCTTTAATGAAGTGCTCTTGTTCCTTGTGAATTATACTTTAGCGGTTTCTGTGTCATGTGTGAGAAACCCCCATGTATGAGGGCACAGAGATGAGAGATGAGAGCTCACAGAGGCGCTCCCCTGTGGCCCGGGATGTGTGTCCAGACTATGGAGCGATTCATTAAGCGAGTCCCAGGACTCACATCAGGCCTCTTCTGGTACAAACAGAGGCTCACCATCAGACGTGGCCCCTGCCTTTGCATGTGCCTCACACACACATGTCTCTGATGTCTTGCGGCAGGGCTAAGAGTGATTGGTGGAGAGGGGCAGAAGGGTCCTCTATCTATCTGGGCAAATATAAGCAGTCCTGTATAAAGTGATTACTGCTCTCCCTTTGGGCGAGTTTACAGTTTAATGGCTAAAGCAAATGAATGGTACTCATTTTAAAATCAGCTTCTAGGCAGCTTGTGTTTTTAATGTTGTTTGAATGTGTTTTAAATGTATTTTAACTATTGAAAAATAGGGATTTGTATTAGCTTGGATATGCGTGTACAGTGGCCGTGCGTTCTAACCTCAGACACAGAAGTTGCATTACGCCCACGGGGGCTTTGCAGCTCAACTCAACTAACAATGCGTGAACTCACATACCCCCACTTGCACACATGTGTACGTGTATGCAGATGCTTCCTATAGAGGATAATTAGGACCAAATTATTCAGTGATAGCCGGATGAAGCTGCTTCCCCAGTCATCTTCAGATGAGCCAAACACACATGCAGACTTCTCTATAAAGACCTCGCTGGTGCACATGTAAATATGGACACATTTTTCACATGTCTGCAAGTACGTATGCACGTCATATCAGTGTTAGCCTGTGTGTGTGTGTGTGATTAATCTCTGAGGGCCAGAGGTGATGGGGTCAGAGTGGAGGTGCCTGTGGAGCTAATGACAGTGATTAAGAGGAGAGGTTGGAAGGGTTTAACCTTCATCAGGTTCTTCCCCTCAACACGCTGCCCCGCCTCAGGACATCAGTAACCTTATCGGGGACGTGGAGATGAGCAGAACGCTGGTGAGAAGAAACCAGCCAGACATGTACCATCTGACATGGATGCCATAATAACTAGAGCTAACTGTCTTCTCATTTTCTCTGTCCCCAGGTTAATAGCTAGATCTGATAACATTGTGACTGCATGGAAGGGTGACTTCATTTAACCTTTCACTTAAAATAGAGCTTCTTTGTGTGTGTGTGATAGATTTTGTAGGTTTTTAGTCAGTCTATGTGAAATAATGTGTATTCTATAATACAGTAGCGCTCTCCCAAAGGGTAGCGCTTATTCATTTTAAACTAGTTATTTAAACAGTCAAGTATGTGGCTATTAGCAAAAGCATTAAGTGATGGATCGCCTCATTTAGCTGAGCAGTGCGTTGTGGGGCAAGTTTAAATGTGCCTTAAAGCTCCTATTGGCGATAAGCAATATTGTTTGAAACAGCCGAGTTTGCTCTTATAAATTTCTCGCATAATGAGCCTTTGTCATTTTGCAAGGCTGTTATTAAGTTTTATAAACCTCAAAAAGAGTCTCTAGTGGCACATGACGACAGCCGCCTTGTCCGTGATGGGAAAGAAAAATCTCGTGTTTGCATTATTTGGCAAAAGCAATATTTAACTTCCAAAGTTCTTCAAATGTTAATCATTTGCATGAGCGATTAGTCCAATTATAATAACACAAATAATGGTCTGCGCTTTATATTAGTTCAGCCAGTTAGTAAAAACAAGTTAATTAAGCCAAGCCACATTAGCCTACGAGATATTATTTTATTTGGACATGTAATAGCTTTTAAATTGCCTGACTGCTCGCATATTTCCAATCAAATATTGCAAATGATCCCCATCATATTAAAATCACTGGTAGCCTCGCTTTAATAGGGGTTCCCCGAATTCCCCAAGCCAGTGGTGATATAGGAGTTAAATCCACACCCTCATCCCAGCGAAGGGGTGAGACCGAACTAAGAGCCGAGGTCTTTTTAATGGGTTTTACCAGCCTTATTCTTTTTCTTGCTCCGGTCGCTTTCCTTTTTTCCGCCAGCTTCCTCTTCGCTCCCCTCACCCCGCCCTCATTTTCATCCTCTCTGCCCGTCCAACTCTTCCTTCCTGTCTCCCAACCTCCCTCACCACTTTCCCCGAGCCTTTCAGCGTCTCCCTGCTATTTCTCTCTTCCTCCATCTCTCTGTATTACCCTTTCTCAGCCTAATGGGATCACCGGTGAACATGTCTCCCTCTCTAGCTTTGCTCCCTGCGATATCCTCACTTATCGCAGTGAAGTTAATGAAATGGAGTACCAGAATGACCTCTGCCTTACCTATAGTATCTTCATCCCTTCATCCCAGCCCCCTCTCTTTCTAAATATCTCCATTCTCGTGTCCATGCTGTTCCGTCCCCCGACTTCATTTCTTCTGGTTCATGCCTCAAAAGACTGTTTGAGATATTATTTCACTCCCTCCTCTGCTGTCTTTGACTCTTAATCCTATTCTTTGCGCACAATCAATAAAGCTGTAAATGCATTTCTTCCCTTTCATCAATATCGTTATCTCCCACAATCCTTTTTTTTTTTTTTTTTAAATTTCTGTATTCCGCAGCCTTACCTAATATTAAAATGGAGCTGGATGCACATATTGTTGTGTGCTCTGTAAGCACAAACACCACCTGCCTGCCTACTCCCCCGGCCGCCTTTAACGCTGTCTTTTTTTTCTCACAGGCAATATTAGGCTTTTATCAGTGACCCAGAGTATTTTTGTATAGGTTATAATGTACAGACCGAGAGAAGGTGTGTGTATGTGTGGGCCTGGGTGTGTGTGTTGTTGGGAGTGTGTTGCGTATGCATCAGCGCTTTCATCTCAAACCTCTCCACCTGTCAGAAATGTCACACATGGTGGTGTTGCCCACACAGATGGCTTTGTTGGTGAGCTATGCATGCGTATGATGCTGTCACCGCCTGTGCGTGTGTGTGTGTGTGTGTGTGTGTGTGTGTGTGTGTGTGTGTGTGTGTGTGTGAGTGAGTGTGTGAGTTTGCGCTGTCTGACTGGTGCACAAACGCTGCCTGTAGCCTGGCTCATGGGTTAGTCAATAAGGAAAATACATTTGTGCTCTGGAGAAATTATCTGTCACAAATCCACTTTACTGATGCCGAATATAGCCACTCACACACACACACACACACACACACACACATGGACGCATCGAGCACATGCAAGCACACCCGGTGAGTTCAGACAGCATGTCAGCATCTCGCAGTGAGTGGTTCCAATCAAGACAGTGATGCTGAAGTCAGACCCCCCTCTGCTTGTATTCAGTCACCCTTCTATAACCCCATCCACCCACACAAACACACACTCGAACACACATGCGCATTGTTATATATTCACAAAACACTTGAGTGCAAGAGGATGCTGTTTTTGATTTGAGCGCATGCTGGTGGGTGTGCCCATTATTTACATATCCATGTGTGTGTTACTGCACCTGAGGGGTGTGCCATCAAACAAGTTCAACAGAGCCAGGCACTCTTTGCCTTAGCTCGACAAACCCTAGAACCTCAGTCAGAGATAACCGGTACCACAGAGATCATTATAAATGTCCTCTGTTAACCCAGGCTTTCTTTCTCAGGCTCCATACACATTTCCATTAAACGAGTCTCTTAAAAACTTTAAAAAAGATCAATCTGTGTTGCCTACGTCCCCCTTAAAGAATCTTAAAACTTATTACAGTTGCTTCAACTAGGGTAGGGCTGCAACTAACGATTATTTTCATTGTCGACTAATCTGTCGATTATTTTTTCAATTAGTCATTCTTTTCAATCATTTTAGCGAAAAATGTGTTAAAATGTTGAAAAATGTCGGTCTGTCTTTCCCAAACCCCAAAATTATGTCATCTAATGTCTTGTTTTGTACTCACGCCAAAAGGTTTTAGTTCACCGTCATGGGAGAGTGTGTAAAACTGCCAATATTTGAACGTAAGAAGCTGCAATAAGAGTATTTTTGGGTACTTTTATAGTACCTTTCTTTGAAAAATGACTCAAACCGATTAGTCGACTACTAAAATAGTCACCGATTATTTTAATAGTCGATTAGTCATCAATTAGTCGACTAATTGTTGCAGGCCTAAACTAAGGCGAGAGTTAGTCGACTAATTGTTGCAGGCCTAAACTAAGGCGAGAGAGGAATAGTGGCAGAAAATTACTAATCTTGTGAATTCACAAGTTTATACATATATATTTATTTCTATCGTGACAGCTGCGCATTTGACATTTAAAGGTTGCACTTAAGAACTGCATATGTATACTGACATGAAAACAGGAGGGAGATGTGGAAATTAGTTGTAGTATTTTGGCCAGTCAAAGTGAAATGAACTGTATTGATTGAATATTTTCTGTGATAAAGACCAACAGACTGATCAATTTCCTAATCAGTGCTCTATTAGCTGTAATATACCAGCAGTGTATAACAGACCAGAAAATCAGGGCCAAGCATAAAGACACAATACTAAGTAGTAACGTTATGGTGGTTTCAAGGAATTATATCATATTTCATATTCAAGTAAACATCATTCTGATTAATATTATAGGAAACTATTAAGGTATAATGCTAGCTGTGATTGTAGAAGGCTTCTCAAATGGACCTTAATGGACCTTAAACTAGAAACACATTCAGTAGTTCAGTAAGAGCAAGAACAAACCGTGTGAGTAAAATAAAACAAAATACTTTCTCAGATTTCCTACACTGGTGTTCGTTGCAAAAACAAATGAACAAAAACGCAGCGTGATACATACAGTGAGTGCTACTGTAATTGCACGGTTTCATCCGGTGGCATTTCTGTACTGTTACTGCTCAACAAGTTGGATAAAGTGCATTCATAATGTATTCCCTCAACTGAGAATCTGTATTACTCAAATATTGCATATTGACTAAAGAGTGACGCTACTCAAAGGAGCTGTCAAAAGGTGCTTTTTAACAAATTTCAAGCCAAAACTCAGAGCAAAAACAGGTCCCATATAGGTGCAGCATAAGTTACTATGGCGATCTAGCCAGGTTTAAAGAGAGTCGCCCTCGTAAGATGGGAAACTCTGGTTTTAGAATCAACATACCTTGCAGCTAATCTCACTTTGTGGTACACCCCTCTGTTTGCGTCTGTACCTGGTTGCCCTCATTGGCAAACACCATTACAGTCATGTATGGTCACCATGGTAACATACTCAATACCTGCATGGGCAGATTGTATAGAAGCTCACTAGAAGTGTTTTTGCTCAAGACACTTTCATGGTGTCTGTCTATTTTTTCGGGATATCTCCACCCTGCATTTCTCATTTAATTCCAGTAATGGCTACAGACTTCATGGTTTTCCCCCAACAGCTGTGATCAGAGAAGCAAAGATAGAGAGGCCTCGAGAAGAGAGATAGGTGAGGCTGTTGCTCCCGGCTTTGATGATGCTCCTCATTCACTCATCCAACGTAAATTTCACTGGGCCTTTGAAACTGTGGGCCATGTTACGCTGGGGGGACTGCCTCTAATTGAAGGGAATATTATGTCATCAAAGGCTCACAAGGGAATGGCGCAGGTTTCACAGAAAAGCAGAGGAGATCAGAATCTAGGACCGCTTCTGACGGTTGTTTTCATGATCAGTTAATCTGTCAATTATGGTTTTGATCTGGAGATAAATTGTTTGGTCTCTGAAATGTCAGAAAATAGTGTGAAACGGCCATCACAGTCTCACAGAGCCCGGGGAGGCACCTTCATATTGTTTGTTTTGTTTGACCAAAAGTAGAAATTGACCACAGTGAGTCCATAGTGACATTGGTGAGGTCCAATCTGAATGAAGAAAGATTTTAGTGATAGAGATCTGTGCAGTGTGAAAAGGAAATACGATGATTTTACTTTGGGAAAGTAAGCAGAAAGCAAATGCAGTGGAAAAGAAGGAATAAATGGATAGATAACCGATGAGAGAAAAAGAGAGGGATTTTATCTACAAGGATTAAATCTCGTTCTGGCCTGGCCCGGCAAGATTACCAACTTGCCCACTCGAGTGCTATGAAACGCAGGCAGATTAGGCACGCACACGTGTGCGCACACCGACACGAGCACCCACGTGCATGCACACAAACACACAAACAATATAGTGGATTAGGGCTCGCTGCTAACCCATGGGCCAGGGTGAAGCAGATGGCTGCCCTTTGTATTGTTATGTAACCTTCCTGAGAACCAATCCACATGCAAACAAAACGCAGTTCTCTGGCACTCATACAGACAAAGTCACGTGCATACATTATACTACGTTATATTTGATGGATTTTTTTAGTTGCCACATCAGTTTGGAAAAAAAAGGTGCAAGGAATGATTGAAAAAGAGGATGAGCAGATTTACAGAGAAGAAACGGAGAAAGAAAACAGACGGACCGTCAAGAAGTGGGAGGGCAGAGTGGCACAGTGCCAGGAGGTTTGGAGAAGTGCCAGATAAGGACGCTCACACACACATACATACACATTAAACACACACACATACACAAAACACTCCCAGTAGGGTGCTGGGGCGAGCCAAGGTGACCTGACTAGGTGATGGGAGGGTCACCATGCCAACGGGGCTGAGTGATGTTACTGTGGCAATCCATGTCAAAGGCTGCTGAAAGAGAGGGAAGGGGGTGAGGGGCCAGGGGGCTCGTGCGTATATGTGTGTGTGTCATGCGGTGGCAGGACCTGTGTGTGTTGGGTAGTCAGATGGAGTCAGGCCCTCAGAGTACTCACTGACAAGCTGACATTGAGAAAGTCTGTATGGTACAATATGGGGCCATTGTAGGGCAAGAAACCCATTAACTGTGGTTGGTCTTTGTGCTGCTTTGAGACAGAGACGCAGAGGTTCATTTTAAGACAATACAGCAGGTTGTGGGAGGTCGGTCCATTGATCAAAGGAGCTGATAATTAATGAGAAAGTATCCAAAATTGTATCTATGTTGCACAAAACACTAAGTTAAATATCAGGAAAGTACTTTATAACCCTTTGAGACCTGAGCAAATTGGCTCGATTTCTGCTTAATTAAAAAGTTTACTTGAAAAAAAAATTTCAAAGTTGCTAAGAATTGTCTTGATGCTAATCAAAAGATGCTTTTAATTTTGATTTAGGAGTTGACCTGTTACGGTTAAGACACACCCGATAGCAATATTATTGATAGAAATGATCAAAATATAGAAAGCTTATCAGTACTTGAGTAGCATTCTCACTTTCTTGGAAACCAGGAAGTGAGACAGGAGTCCTTTGGTGTGTCTCAAATCACATACTTCCGTTAGTACGCTTCCATGTAGTACACTATGTGCACTATGTACTTATTGGCGTAGTGCGCACAGGGTAGTGATGTCTCGAACCAAACACGGCCGTTGCGCACTTACCGGAAATGACGACCGCAAATTTCGACCTCTTCTTCTTGTAATCAGCCAGTGGAGCACTACCGCCACCATTTGCCTGGCCTCCAAACGTAGCAAACTAGCATTAGCATTCGCGTTATTGTTCGCGGTACCAAATCATTACAGACTGCTAAATTAACCCAATAAACATACTGCTGACGTATACCCGACAACAATATAGTGGTGCTTAGTGCAAAAAACACATGTATTTGTACAATGCAGCGACGTTCACGGTCACACAGTCCTCGGCCGCCATTTTCATTTTGAGAAGTGGTCCCTCCCCTTCCGCTACGTAGCCAAGATGACGACCATTGAGGGCGAGAAGTGTCCATAGTTCCACACTCAACTTCTTGACCGTTTTGAGTGCACCATCTGGGTACTCATAGTGCGCTGCATTTTTCCATACTTCTCAGTGTGAACACACTTACGCACTCAAAATAGTAAGTGTAAGTAGGGCCTACAGAAGTACGTGATTTGAGACACAGCACTTGTGATGCAGCTAACCCCTTTTATGCCTGATTAAATCATGTTTTTGTAGAAATCTGAGGGAGCTGAAAAAAATCTGGGACACATCTTTAAAGAGACAATATTTTCATCAAATAGATTTTAAAACAAAGATGATCATAGCAGTGCATTTTTACACCGATGTTATTAGTAGATACTGTTATTTTTAGTCAATTTTTAATTATTTGAAGTCAGGAAATTTAAGTTTAGAATTTAAAAAATGAAAGCAGATCAAAATGTTTTTAAATCATATTTTTATATAAATAAATCCTTTAAAAATAATGTTTTTAAGGGGTTTTAGTTGGATATTTGTCCCAATTCTTCTACCTAGTTATTGCAAATTGCAGTAAAGTTCTTGTTAAGTTGCTGATTGCCTTTTTATCCCATATCAAGTTTCAAAGGTTTAAATGCTTTTGAAAGCTCAACATTGTTTTCAGACTGAGAGTGAAACGATTGATACCACTCTCATATCTGTAAGGCTGTCAAGGCTACAGCTAGCAGCTAGTTAGCTTAGTTTAGCACAAAGTCTAGAAACTGGGATAAGACTGCTAACATGGCTCTTGTCATGAGTAACAAATCCACCTACCAGCTCATGTAAAGCTCACTAATTAAATTTAGTTTATGTAATCCACACAAATAGCTAAATATAGAAAAGAAAATTTGCTGTTTTACAGGTGTTAGGTGCTGGACTATTTCTTGGCTCGGAACAGTTGCCAGGCAACCAGGGAAGACTCTGCTTCCAGCCAAGAAATGGAAAAGTAAAAAAAAAAGAGAACAGGCATGTTTCCCAAAATGTCTAATGTTTGCTTTAAAGCCATATTTTCCACCCTGAAAGTAAAATGTTAAATAAATCACCATGTAGCCGTGTTTAGTAGTTTTGTGTAGGATATTTACATGAAATGACAACATACATTTTTCAATGTAAAAGCCTTTAGAGCACTCAGCAATATGACAGTGCTCAGCTGTCAAAACACATACTCGTTAATAACTCACGGTTGCTGTGAGAAAAATAATTGTCCACTTCAGCCTCAGTGGTCGTTGCCCGTGAATCACCTATATCTTTTTTCTCCACCTGTTTCAGCCGGCCTATATATATAACAATGATTCATTCAGAGAGGTCTCCGTCAGCCTTGGTGGGGATTCTTTGTCTCGCTGTCACCCTGCTGTCCCACGTATGCCTCATTATTAGCTGCAAGCTAGGTTGCAAGGGGCTCATAATCTCCTCCTCTCCTCAGTCCCCTGTCCCTGCTCCCTCAAGGATGAGACTGCAGACAACACGGGAAACTAATTACCCACAATGATTCACTGGCTTCCATTACACATTGCAGAGACAGACAGATAGACAGCAGGGTGATCTAACCAACCCCTCTGGGTCTGGGATGACATCACGCTCATTTGTATATTCACACAAGCGCACAGGAACTCGAGCATTTATACACACTCGGATGCGCGTCATGTTCAGTGTCATTGCCTAAAATGTGTCATTTGCACACAAAATAGTCACTTGCTCATCATTTCTACGTCATAAGGATGCAGACTTTGACGGATATCGACCTTTTGTGCGAAGGATAATAAGCAAAAGATCCTTTAGAAGTTGCTTCACATTTGTTGCACTTGAACTAGGATTTCACATTGGGAGGCGTTTTTGTAGACTTAACGCGGCATTTTAATCTTTAGTGTAGCGCCAAGAGGTGCCAATGGAAATTCAACCATGCTGTGACACAGTGAAGGATCCCAAGGAAAAAAAAACCCAACAAGATATGGAGGGATAAAGATGGCTTAGACAGAATTACTGTCAGAAGAAACCAGGAAGTAGTGTTTGAATGTGACCCAGAAGTTAGAAGCTTTCTATTGATTTCTAACTCACTAGAAGGCCTTTAATAGCTCATTGGGGAAAGCAGTGTTTATGTGGGGTGTTTATGTGAACAAGCCCTAAGTAAAAGTCTTCCATATCATATTTTTTACACATTTTATTGCCGTGGCAGTTTTCCTTAACAGCTATAGAGTTTAAAAATGTGGACTGAAAATGGTTTGGGTGATAAAAACTCTATAACGTGATAAGTCATATAGCCCACATTGAGAGTGGTCATCTCTAGTGTTGTGTAGAACAAAGGGCTGACTGATGGTACACTGTTTGCCCATTAATGCGGCAAAGGTTACTCTGAGGTTAGCTCACAATCTCTGGCTTGTCTCAGTGTGAGGATTCTCCTGGGAAACAAGTGTTAAGCAACCACTGTTTCTCTCACTCCGTGTGTGACTCTCGACTGCTATTAGTTTCTGCTTTTAGTTCATCTCTTATTTATAAGTACATAGCCGCACATGCATACATATTCAGGCCAGGATCAGTGCCGGGATGATCGGGGCTCCCATTACTCACTGCGGAGAGTGAAGGAGGAGGGGTAGTGCGCAACCTCAGGCGGTGAGGTGAGTGAGGCCAGCCTGAAATCTAGGTGACGCACTCACGCATGCACGTATACACATGTGTGCTGACACATGCACATTGAGACTCCCTCGCAGACGATAATGATAGTCTCACATCCATTATTTTTTTTGGTGAGAACAGTCATTACTGTCATCACTGTTCCTCTCTGAATCACTTACTGTCAGTGCACGCACACACAAACACAAAGACACGCGCTCTAACTCACTCTCAGATGTTACTTACCCTTTCAACCTCTGCTTCTGTATTTCTATTTTTCTTCCACCTCCCCTGCTACTGGTGAATCCCTGACATGACAGAGCCCCCCTCTCGTTCGGCCCCCCACGGCTGCCTGTCAGCCGGCAGACAATGGGGACCGGGGCGTATTTGCCTTTCTAAAGAGGCAGCGCTGCTTCACCCTTCCTCCCCACCACACTACCTCTCTCTCTCTCTCTATCTCTCCTCATCCATCTCTTCACTCCATTTTTCCCCTTTGCTTTCTGTCAACTGTGATAACTCATTAATATGTCACAGACCTGTGTGTGTCTTTCTGGGTGTATTACAGGAGGCCTATCAGTGTAAAAGAGTCAGGGAGCTGTGTGATTGGGTTAAACATAGGGACACGAGTGAGTGCTCTCTCATGTGACCACAGACTCATCACTGTGTGCAAAGCCAGGTAACACAAATAAAGGTCGGAGTAGGCAGAGCAGGCACCCACAAATGCAATGTTTATTTTATATTAACAGGATGAATGACAACAGGGCTGAACAGACGGTAGCTGCTACACTTTCACAATGACTGTCCAGATATTGGTGGTAACTGCCACTGAGCGTAGTGCAAAGCGGTGGCAAATAGCTAGCCAGTGGGATAAGCATTAATATGCACATGCAGCTGCTAGCTTACATTTTACTCACAGAGGTCGCGTGACTTTCAGTGTTCAGGATGCCATTAAGGGGGATTTATACTTGTGTGTCAGCTCCATGTAGAGCCCTTGCTATAGCCTATGATGTGGCCCACGCCGTTGTGAGCATTTATACTTGTGCGGTGGTGTGTCTGTGTCACTCTGCAGTTACACCTCCAAAACACTAGTTGGCAGTGGGGTGTCTGTAAAGTGCTGTAAAGTGTAGTTCAAAACACTCCCAAAACACACATTAAACATGGCTTAATAGCAACAGTTTCAGTTTCAGCAGCTAGTGGACTTTTCCTCCACTCATATGAAGCCAGGGACAACAGCAACATGCAACAAAGGTAATGTTACCAAATTCGGTTCCATTACAACTCACAAGGTTCTCCAACAAAACAACTGTCTTATACTAAACACGTTTTCCAAACAAATATAACAAGCTAGCGTTATTAGCACAAGCCTATGGCATTTTACATTGTATAGATTAGCCTAGCGACTAGCGGAGATTTCCTCTGCTCACATGAAAACAGGATAAATCACTCACAAGACATGAAATGCTATTTTGTGGAGGCTTTACTGTCTTCACAATTTTTTGTTTCTTATCTGTGAAATTAAAGTAAATAAAAGCTTTGTTTCCACCGAGGGAAATGGTTTCAGCTTCCAAAAATAGACAGGAGATCGGCTTCACCACCACGTGTAACTAAACATTTCTGGGGAGGTGCATGTCAGGCTACGGTGTAGGCTACGGCGCAGATTTGACGCAGAAGTATAGGCCTAAATCTTGCGTTACTCCACTATATCTTTTCATAACAAATGGTGGTTTGCTGCTATATTAATGCTCCAAATGTCACATACAGAACCTTTCATAAAAGAAAAATGGGGATTCAGAAAATTTTGTGAGTTCGTAAGTTCGTCAGTTTGTAAATTGTATGGATCTTTGTTTATGGCTGCATCCAAAGGACCTTAAAGGAATAGACTGACCATTTTGGGAAATGCTCTTGTTTGTTCCACTTGTTTTGAGGCCTAGTCCACATACAACTGTAACCTTTTCTATGCATTCTGGCCTTTTAACTTTATGCAATCTGTCTCTTAGATCACTGAAAACTATCTTTTGTAGAACTTTTCAGAAGCTCTGCTTTAAGTGTTGATGTGTAAACAGGGAAAACTGAGTTTTTGGCTTGTAACATCAGAGCGTGCGTCGAGAGAGGCAACATTGTGTACAAAGGCAAGTGCTGGCTCTAACCTTGCTAAGAGGACCTCTTACATGTTTTCACATAAATGCACAGAAATTCTTCAATATGTTGAAGAATAGAGGCATCAGGATGCGCCACTGAGGTCACTGCTCCAAGTAGCCTTCTTATAACATCTTTTTTCAGGCTTCTGATCACCCAACATCATCGTATTCTTCACTTCGGGGCTTTAGGGTTACAGTTTTACTGCTGCCTGTTGGTTTGTTTGTTTGGTTAGAGTTTTGTGTTATAATAGTGCTTGTGTGGAAATTATTTTTTCATGAAGGAGGGAAAAAGAATTTCAAAAGTTTACATGTACGTGTGGAGGAAGCCTAAGCTAGCTTTAATTTAAATGCAGCAACTAACAGACGGTTATGTTCTTTGTTTAGCATACAGTGTGGAAAAAGATATGGTTTTCTACTTTTAATTTAATATATTAGTTTATTCCAATATTTGTATGAACATCTGCCTAAAGTTGGGACAATCTGTCTCTGCCTGTATATTAATTATATAGGCATTCACAATTTATTTTTTCAAGATTTTTGTTGTATTTGGAGAATGAAAGAGAGACGGCGAGAGAGAGACAAATAAAGGTTAAAACACACAAAGAGGGAGACACAGGGAGACGCTCCTCCAGCACCCTGCCCCCCCCTTCCTCCCTCAGGAAAACAGATTCATGTTTAAAACATCACAGTGACTGAGCCAGGTTCAGCTAGAGTTAAATGCTTTGATCAACATGCTCTTTGTGTCGTGCGTCTGACCCATGTATGCATTAACCAGGGCTTCTTAGGGGTGGATGCTGCTCAGCATGGGGACTTGGCAGTTGTGCAAACTGAGCTCCGCTCCGCTTCAGGCTGGGTCTTGAGTGTGTGTGCCCCGGGCGCTTCTTCCTGAGTGGTCCCTGGGTGCTCCTCAAACTGACATAACACTCATGCACACACACACACACGAGCAGTTGTACAAGCACACCTGGGGATTGACATACGCAAGCACTCGCAACACACACAAATGTACGCACACACCCATTATATTTAGACAAATGTGCACACACGTACACATAAACAGGCATGCAGACAGGCATGCTCAGTATGGCCCCAGGCTGCAGGGATCAGTCAGGTGCTTATGAAGGCTGAGGTAAGGGTGAAGACAGGGTGAATGCAACTTACACTGCACGGTATCATTTGAGGTCACAGCTCTAAACACTGTAACCTCACCGCAGTGGATTACTGAGCCACACTTAGTGTCAGTTGAGCTCAATAATCTTGATAACAGTCTTAATCATGTTTCCTAAATTCCTGAAAATTATCCATTATATCAAAATAACAAAATTCTTCCAAGATGAATGGCTTTTTTATGATTGCGACTCCTGGATACTGATTGACGCGTCACCCTTCTAATGCACTTGACCCGATGATATTTCTTTGTCATTAGACTGCAGTTTGATGGGGGCGAATCTTCTTGTCGCGGATTTGTTTTACTGGCCTAGATCAGGACTGCCAGCGCTGGTGGTAGAAGGGGGGTAGGGATGCATGTGTGTTGCCGTCTGTGTGTGTGTGTGTGTTTGTGTGTGTGTGTGTGTGTGTGTGTGTGTGCGTGCGTGCAACAGCACTGCAGAGCCCCAGTGAAGTTGATTCCTGTCAAGCCCGTAGCACCACACTCAGACAGGGCTTGACCAAGCGTTTAAACACTGCTCTAGGATTTCCCGCTAGTATGGACTGAGTGGAAGTGTCAGTCAGTGAGATGTGTGTGTGTCCGAGCGAGCGTGCGTGTGTGGAATTGGCAGCATCGATGGGTGTTGGCAATTCAGAGGGGCCAAGGAGGTTGGAAGGCTAGCTTTTAGCTTCAGAGACAAAAAGCAAGAGAGAAGTTGGGTTTGATTAAAATACAGAGGTCAGTTGTAGCAGGGTGGAGCCTGAAACCACTCAGGAGAGTTTGGTATTTTCCTGACTTGGAAATTCACTTTGGTATTTTGGTACCCAGTGGGTGGAGAACCGTTTACAGGTGGCAGGTTCATTGAACTAATTCAGTGTTGAGTTTTTGGTATTTTGGTGGAAAATGTGTCTTAGATGTTTTGCTGACCACAGACATCTCAGTATCACTCAGCTGTTTTCTGAAGATCTATCAAGTTTACTCAAGCCCCTTTTTATGCTGCCTGCTCAAGGCACCGTTATTTTGTCTCACCGTTTTGTAAAATGGTACGATCGCAGAATGGGGGGGGACAGAGTTGTCTCACCTCTGAGCTGGAAACGGAGGTAGTAAAAAGCCGAAACGATGTCTGTATAAAAGGGACAGCTGGCAGAGAGGGATCATGGGTGGTACAGGTATGACGTTTAATGATGTATAATGTATGCGATCCACATGGGATATTTAAAAAGTAGCTGTTAGCAGTTAGTGGCAAACTCAAAAAATTGGCCAACGAGATCTGGGAGCTCCTTACCCTCCGAGCAGAAAATGAGCTAAGCCGCCATGTAACAGAGAAGGTGAATGATTGTTATTGCCATGCTAAAGCCATTTTTGTTACTAAAGTGCTGCAGACACGTAAGTTATATCTCACACTAGAGCCTGACGCTGTTGTGTTATATGTCTTGCCTGTCACGCCTCTTTTGATTTGACGTTGCCGGCATCATGTAGCCTAGTTCTGTGTAAAAATACAAAGGTGGGGTAAAGAAGGGACTACACAGCAGCCTTATAGCACAATCTCTGTGTAAATAGAGCTTCAGTTTGAAAATCTGAAACCAAACTTGAGGACCGTCCAACTTTATATGCAGGAAGGATCCATGTTGATATTTCACCTAAAGGTGGTACTTAGCAAGCATCTGTTGGTCAGTAAAACTGATTTAGCTCAGATTGGAGTTGTTTCTTAGTCTGACATTATTTCTACTGCATTGAATTTCTCATTTTGCTGGGAAAGCCCTGGAACCCACTCCAGGACCCCTGGGAGTTTTCGGCTCCATTCTGGAAACCACTGCTGGAAATGAGCTACCAGAAAACAGTACATACAGGCAGATATACACACACACACACATATGTATGCATGCTGAATCAGGTGATGTTTGTGTCCACTGTGAGCGATAGACCTGAGAGACGGGTGATGGAAGTCTCAGGAGAGACAGAGGGATGATGGGATGAGAGGATAGTGAGGTAGTGAGAGTGATTGGATGAGGGGTCTGTGGTGTTGCTGTGGGTGATGGGCAGGGCAGGTGGTTAGCGACTGGCAATGAGAGAGCAGGGTGGTGTGTGTGAGTGTGTGTGAGGGGAGGTCAGTTTGATCTCTGCGGCTGGACAATCTGCTGGTGTGGGGCTTTGAGATTTGGAGGAAATGTGCGTATGTATGTGTGAGTCTTTTGTGCCACTGTGCTCTTGAAGTCCCATTAAAGCAGGAGAGGGGTGGGGGTGGGTGGACTTGTCACTTCAGAGGGGCGGCTGTGACGCGGCGGTGGAGAACGGAGGGATTGACTGTGTGAGTTGGCCTTGAGGGAGCCGAGGCCTTGGGAACATCAGTCGCACGGTGTGACAAAAGAACAGTTTTTTTGTTTCTGTGTGTGTGTGTGACAAAGTTGATGAGAGTCCAAGCAGGCAAATGTTTATTTGTTTTGTGAGTGCGTGTGTGTGTGTGTGTGTGTGTGTGTGTACCGTGTTAATGTGACTTTTTAAATTGGGCTGCCACTGCAAGATTTAAATGATAATGGATCTATTGACCCTGAGAAATGCTGCATTTGCAAGTGTGCAGTTTTGTGACCGTGATGGGAGGGTAAAAAGGGGCAGCGAGTGAATTCACAGTTTTTTTGTGTGTGTGAGGGTTTTTTGTGTGTGTGAGGGTGTGTGTGCGTGTGTGGGCTTCCCTGCACCGGCTTGCTTTGTCCTCTCTCCCAGTTGAAAAGGACTGAATGAAGAGGTGGGAGGTGAACTTTTTGTCTCGTGTGGATGTGTGTTTATTTTGGTGAAATGTGTTTTCCTGTTTTGATTGTGCACAGGCTTAAGAAGGGACCACAAAACACGCACGCACACACACACACAAGCACACACACTCACTTGGCTTTTATTAGAGCAGACAAAGCACACAGTCAACCAGCTGGCTGCACGACAGCCACAATAACATTAATGAAACACTTATCTATCCAAACATATTAGCGGCCATTTGGAAATAGTGCGTTTGACTGCGTCTGTGTGTGTGTGTGTGTGTGTGTGTGTTTCTGCTGCTTTGTGTGCTCTGGTGTGTGTGGAGTCGCACAGTCCTACAGTCCAAGGTCAAAGTGTTTTTTCTTTCTCCCTGCCATCTTCACTCACAGTCTTTCCGTCAATCTGCCAATTTCTCTGGAACACGGTCCCCTGTCCCTCTCATCTCTTCCCCTCATTTGGCCTTTTGCTCTCCTTCTTTCTTTTCCTCTTGCCTCTTTCTCTCCTTTCCATCGTTCCAATTCTCCCAGCATGATTATCCATATGTTTCTGGCTATAGGACAGATGCCTCACTTTGCACGTTCCTTTTCTTTATCTGTGCTGCACCTTTTTATATTTGCTCTCGTCCTCGCCTCTTTACCCTCTATCTCTTCCGCATCCTTCTCTTTACTCTCGCTCTTTCCATCCTTCTAGCTCCCTCTCTCTTTGTTTCGCTCCCTTTCTCTCCTGCTCTCCCTCTATTGTCCTGGTTAATCTGGCCTGCTCTCCGGCTGTGCCCTGGTGTCCAAGTGATGCATTAATCCAGGTTACCCCAACCCATTGTTTATGCTGTACAGCCCTCACAATGCTCACACACACACACATGCACACACACACTCCCGCACACACACGTTCATATGCTTACAAAGCTCCCCTTGTGTTGTCACATCATGCAGGCTCAACACATGACAGACAAACAATAGCCCGATGGTGCTCCTGACATTGTTGAATGTAATCTCAGATCCTTAAACACTCGGCGTCACTGGCAGTAAATGAAGCCATCATTTAATTTCACAGCCAACTGGAATCACCGTGATGAATTCACAGAATGCGTTTACGTGATTTATCACTCTGGACGTGTGACCTGCGACCCCGTGTGTTGCTCAATGCATATATCTGCCTGTTATCACGCTGGCATACCCAGTGTCTCCAGGCCGCCCCCTGTGATCAGCTTCCAGAGAAAATCTGCATCCAGTTCTTCCCAGTCTTCTTGATTTGGATTATAAATGTCTGGTGTGATAAAGCTTGATAAAGGTCATATAGATCAGAGACTTCGGGCTTTGCTGTTTGATCAATCATAAATTCTACCTTCTCTAATATTCCCATTTAGTCCCTGGGGTATTTAGAAATGTATTTAACTTATATCGTTTGCAACAGTGATTAATTTCCCTGGGAGGTAGATCTGAGACTGTGGCTGTATTGTGTGTGTGTGCGTGTAAAAGACGCTGTGTCCTTGAACGGGCTTATTGCTGCAGCTGGAACATCATACGCTCCCCCCCTTTCCAACAGTTCTCTCTCACTGTTACGCACACAGGCACTCTAACTCACACACACACAAAAGTGCACACCCCCTTTACCGCCAGCCTTTTCAAACCTTTTCTCCTTCTTTAGCAGAGGATAGGGAAGGCGTGAGATGGAGGATGGCGGGGAAAGAGGGCCACTAAAGCAGCTGATGTTTTTACAGGGCAACAGTAAATCAGAGTCGCACGCATACCAGAAGTTGATCCTCATTGCGTTTTTCTCTCACACATGGAGCAGAGATGGAGGGATAAAGAGCCAGAAGGGGTCCTTGATTGAACTGTAATGAGACTAAGGCTGTGGCTTGTTTTATTTGGGAAAAGACTGGCTGGACGATTAATTGAATTTCATTTTCAATTATGATTTTGGCTTCCAACAAAAATGAAAACAAGATAAGACTTTTTAAAAACCCTCTTAGTGACTGTTGTTGTCAAAAATATTGATTGCTCAGTGCATGAATATTTGAAACTATTATAGTGATCATTTGCCGCAGTATTGATACAGTGGTGCCAGCCTCACTTTCTCGCTCTCTCTTATTGTTAGTGTTTACTTCAGTAATTCTGCTGTTCTCTGCTACTAATCAGGAAAAGAAAAGACACTGTTGTTGCGTTATAGCCTTGTTATTTTTATCTTTTAATAAAAATTTTAACTTGTATGACCTCAATGTCAATTTTTCCTCATGCTATCGGTTCTTCTGCCAACAGCCGGCTATTATTTATCTTATTCATTTATCTCAATTTTTTTACATATATTTTTAAATGTGTTTTCCAGTTGAATTATATTTAAAGTTCAAGAAAAACAGCTGTTGAAAATGTATTTGAAAATGCGTGATGTTTTTAAAGTCAATGAGTAATCGGGTTGAATAGTTTTTATCTCAGTACTGACCAAAATAATCATAATTTTTGCCATAATCGAGCAGCCCAATCAAAAAGTCAAGGGGATATCCAAAGCTTGATTGGGTTATGAGCACAAAAAGCATCTGTATTTAGCTTACATTTTAAATTCTTTTTAAACAGATCCCTATCATTTATGTTGCCAGAACTGAAAGGAAACTTGTAAGTAGGGTTGCAAAGGTATGAAACTTTTACTGTATAATAACTGTCTCAGAAAATATCAGTTTCACGTAGGGCTGCCCCTTGAAAGTTGGAGATCTGGATCTTCAAGTTCAGTCAAGTACAGTCCTTTCCTTTTTTCTTTTTTGTTAGTCAGTGTGCTGTGCAGTGTACTTCTGTGGATGCGGATGACTTTAACAATACTCTTTGGTGCCTGCTGCTGCGGACACAATGTAGCAGCCTGGAGGAGGAGAGACTCTGCACCTTAAGGCTCTGTGATTAGAAGTGGTGAATTTACAGCTCACAGGAACTTAATATGATATAGCCTCTGGCTTTTGTGTGATATCTGTGTCTGTAAAAAATGTTTGCACATTTCCAATACGTCGTTAGTGCAGTTAGCTTGTTTGCTATATGATGTGCATGCTGCCATCAGTGAATGTCCCACTGAGCCCATTCAAACTTTTGAACTTTATATGGACAAAAAAAACCCTAAATCGTCAACAATTCGTATTTAACAGCCAAATCTGATTCGAGTCAGGTACAGGCGTAGTTTCATTACAGTATACAGTATTACACATTTATTATTAATATCAGTTATGACCCTTAAAGGGATAAAAACAGAAGGGTTTGTTTTTGGTTCATCATTTTCTTTAATGGCAGTATGTCCGAAAAGTCTGACAGGCATCCAAGGAGGAAAAGAAATACGCTCGCAGGCGAGATTCTCCATCCAGTTTACTGTTTTTTGAATCACCATAGACAAGCAAGTATTCATGGTATGATTACTGTCAATTTTCATGGTATACCACTGCAGCCCTAGGTGTAATACCCCCCAAAATTTGGCCCCGGTCAGACCGTAATACTTATTATCTCCCACAGATTTTTTTAACTGGCTGCTCCTGCACACTCTCTGGTAATACATGTAAGAACAGATTTGCTCTTTTATAGTCTGTTTCCATCATTGCATTTGGGTTTCACTTGCTCTTTCTCCATTTCCCTCATAATTTCCCCCTTTTTTCCTGTGTCTTTCGATGCTGAGAAAGAGGTGCAGAAGAAGCCCGAGGCTGGAGGAACAGTGTTTTCATTCTCTCTGTCGCTCACTTTCTCTCTTGCTTTCTCTATCGCACACTCACACATACATACGTACGCAGAAGGACACACATACATACGCACACGCACTTGCTTCAGGCCCCTTTCCGTTTTTGCCGCAGGTCAATCCTTACGAAACGCTGTGAAATAATTTCTCAACTTCATCCTCCTTTACAATCAGTGCGTGGATTTATAATGCAGTCAGGTCTGACCTAAGAACTCAAGCAAGTCTCAGTAAATTGAATAACTTTTTATCCTTGATTTCTGTAGTCAGCCCAGGGTGCCTCACTCTTTCTCTCCACTTTCTGCATTATCCCCTCGCTGTTATGAAAGTTATTATAATAGTGATTGGGCTTTAAAATGTATTTTCAACATGTGCCGCAACACGCAGCACTTGGCACTGCAGAGCAGCCTCCGTACCCCCGGTGCGCGTGTCTAACGGCGTGATTTCACTGTGTTTTGTGCACGCCGTGGTGAATTTCTTGTCCCTTTTTCTTTCTTGTGAGCGCAAGATGTTCCCATGATTCCATTTTGCAAGCAAATCATTTCATGGGTGTCACTACAAGTTGTGTTTTCTGCTTGAGCAAAGATATTGAAAAATCTTCCACTACATCCATTTGTGGATTATTGTCCAATCTGTTTGATGTCAGTCTCCATTCCAGTCTCTCTCTAGTGCCTCCGCTTCCTGTCTTGCTCTCTCCTCCGCTCCCTCTCGTGACACCCTCTCTTTACTTTTGCTTGTTATTATCTCAAGCCTGCATACCTTAACAACTCCTTCACTTCATTAGCTGTTCACATGGAGGAGAACACCCCTTTTTATTCACGCCTCAGTGGAGGGATAAACCAAAGTGATAAAAGGAAAAGGAAAAGGGTTCACGGCCCGTGCATTAAAGGAAACCTGAAGGCTAATAATTATATGCTCTCCAGAGGCACTGTTCTTGGTATACGCTGGCTGTGGCTCGGTTGGCCAGACAGTATGAGCATTAGCAGGAAAGGGAAAGCCCTCTTAGAGCTCTGGTTGAACTTTGACTCTGCAAGAAAACGAAGGGATGAAGAGAACGCTAGCTTTACTTGGAGTCTCCCGGCTTGATGGGGTTTTACAGTCTCTCTTTCCAATCTTTTATTCTCTAACTTTGTGCACGGACCGTTGCAGAGTAGCAAGCGAAACATTTTTAGAGTAAGACGTAGCTATTTCTGCCTTGGCTATGCCCAAAAATCAATAGGAATATTCCAGAAAAAGCTGCGCTGTGTCCCTGAGTAGCTCTCTAACCCTCTGTACCCAAAACCAGCCTTATCTGCCTCTCCCAGCTGGGCCTATGAGCATCAGAAGTGTGGAGTGGTATAAAGCTTGGATAAAAAAAGCTTTAGATTGTGTGTGCATGTGCTGTGAGTGTGTGTTTTTAGAGAGTGGGTGAGTGTGTGGGTGCAGAGGTTTTCATGCAGCATATGTGGTTATATATATGTGTAGTATAACTCTGTGTGTGCGTGGTCATAAACATGTCAGTGGCACTCAGGAATTGAAGGTGTGATGATCTCCCTGAGCTGCTGCCGCCGCAGCTGTCAAAGTCACACATGCCTTGTTTCTGGCCCCTGATGCATCGGGTGTGAACCGTGTAGTCGTTGACAGTTCAGAACGGAGGATGGAGACGGACAATTTGTCACAGACGAATACTGGATGGTCAGTGGAGCCTACTCCGGGGGCTCAGGCGACAGAGGCTGCCATTGTCTCTCTAACCTCAGCTTCAGTCTTTCATAAGAAAAGCCTTGTTGCTATCTTCTGTGTTGTTGCCTGCAAAGTGAGTTTCAAATGGTTCTCAAAGAGAATTGACAGAAATAGAAAAATCCACCGGGACATGTTATACCCCCGGCGGCGTATACATTACAGGCACAATTATGTCAAAAAAAGAGCAGGAGTTCTGCTCAGTGTTTGACTAAACAGGCCTTCAAGAGGGAAATGACTCTCTGGTTTGAACAGAGGTTCCAGAAACAGCACAGCCAATCCTTATGAGGATGAAGCGCTTCTTTGATCATTACTTAAGAGGCAAAAAGACCTTCTCTCCGTTTTAATTTCTGCCCGTCTTACCTGGGACTGGAGGCAAGAGCACAGCCAGGGAGGCAGCAGAAGAAAAGGCTGTGCACTTTGAAGTTATTGAAATGAGGGTGGAACGGGCGGGAAAATACCAGGGAGAGCTAAGTAAAGAACTTGTTGAGCTGCTGGAGAGGTTCACCCAAACTGTCAGCCTCAGCTCTTCGTCTCTGAAGTATTTTTTTGGACTTGAAAGTGAGAATATTTGATGGATTTTAGCTTTGTGTCTCTTGGTAAATATACTGTGCGTTTCTCACCAGATGTATACGTCCTCTGAGGGGGGAAGAGAACAGTTGCCCCTCCTCTGTGTCAAAAGCTGCATTTCTGTGATGGCCATATGTCGTCTCTAATGAGACACGTCTGCTTGTGTTAACCTGTTTGCTAACTCAATATGGTATGGTTTATTCAGCGGCGAAGTGAGAAGCTGTCAGAATCCATTGATTCCTTGGATGAGAAATCCTGCAACAGCCATCACCCTGGAAGGCGTGTTAACCCTTAAGAGAACGGCTGTTCCTGACAGGGTCAGACTGATGTCATCTGCAAGCAGGCGGGACCTGACACCACCAGTGATAAGCATAGAGAAAGCCTCTGAATAGAACTATGGGCATTGATGATGTTCAGCCTGTCAGGTTGTGGCAGAGCGTGGAAGTTTCTAGAGCGGCATCCTCAAAGGACAGAGGAGGGGACGTCGAGGTCGGTGTAAGCGAGATGTAACTGAGGCCTGAGAGTACATAAAGAGCACGAAGGGATGGAGGCATGCAGAAGATGAGATTGTGACTGACCTCCATCTGTCCAACAGAGCAGAATATGCTTTATAGTCAAAATAACAGTGTTGCATCGGTTCATTCTGTCCGTGGCATTTCTCTTGTGCATATAGATTGGACTTAAGATGAACTTGTGGTAGGTGGGGATGTGAGCGCGGTGCACAGGTGGCACAGACAGAGGCGTCTTATTCTTTTCTGTGCAGATGGACCTCATGCAATTTTGAGCAGGTGACATGAATGATACAATTACCATGTCCCGGGGTGCAAGCCAAACCCTATTTCCACCTTAATACTGGAAATAGCTGCTTATCATTCCAAAAGAGTTGATTTTTTTGTGAGTGTTGCAGACTTTCTCCCTTTCAGTGGGAATAAAGGCAAAGTGGACCAAATGTATTCAGGACTTCAAATTGAATAAAAGATGTAATTTCTTTATGTATGTAATACAAATGGGAAAAAATACAATCCGTCTTTGTGTTCGCCTTCGGGGACAGGAAAAATTTGTTTACTCAAATTCAGCAGTTTCCTCACACTCACACACACACATACACATGCATGCTAGTATTTAGCAAATGCTAGAAGGCTAAGACTTGACTTGCTAATTCCCTATAAATTAGAGTGTAGATGTTTTGCACCTCTCCCAGATTGCTTCACAGCTTAATTTGAGTACTAGATCTGATAAGTGTTCTCCCATTACTCTGCTACTCCCTGCTTAATATTTTGTGTGCATTTGCGCCTGTGTTTGTGGAAGGTGGTTACACTGGCCTGGAAGGATTTAGATCCATGCACGCATGTGTGTTTACAAAAGACATAAACACCCCATACACAGAGAGTGTTTTTAATAATCATTATGCAGCAGAATAGCTGCTTTGATGCATACAGCTCTCAGGCAAATTTATTGTGACTTAGCGATTCAACTCCAAATATTGGCTCTGGCCTGCATGATGAAATGCTAACACAATTTTAACCACTTCGCCGTTTGATTCTTAGCCGCACTGACAGGTGCACATCACACAGCTTTAATATGGGGGGCATCAGCAGAAATATTCCGGGCTAGATTTGCAGAACCGGAGGGCGCAGCAAAAGAGTTCATGTGCAATTTACATGGTTAATATGCCGTTGAAAGCTGCACAGGGCCTCTGTGATCGCGTGTGCCTGCGTGCGTGCATTTGTGTGTGCACATATGAAAGCAGGACTGCTGCGGAACGTTAATTAGTCCTGATATGTTTCCCATTTCATCCACAGCTGAACGTTCCCTGTTCACAAACCTTGATCAACGTTCATTCATTTTCGCCCATTACAACCCCCAACCCCCTTTCAATTTTTCTCTCTCCCTCTCTGACTGTCTCTCTCTTTCTCAGCTTGTAGATGTGTTAGCCGTTACCCTGCTAATTTACACTGCAATGGGAAAAGCGGGGGGAGGGGGAGAGGCGGTGCTCTCTTTCCTCGTGCCTGTCTGTCCTTCCTAATAGCTAAACGTTTACTACAGCTTGTTCATGTAACGCCAGCTTGGGAGGCTCTCGTTGACAAAGAGGTTTCAGGATGAAATATAGCAAATTAAGTATGCTTAATCTTCCTTTCTGTGTAAAATAATAGAACTTTAAATGATGGATCATGTGGGTTTTTTTTTCTTTTCGGGAGCCTAACGCCACATCTGCTGTCAAAATTCGCCTGAGTTAAACAGCGCAGGTGTGCGCCGATTGGGACTTATTCAAATAGGCTGACAATTGCTTGTTTCAAGTGTGTCTAATCAGAGTTCGCTACCACCCTAATTCTTTGATATGGCTGTTTGCTGTCGCTTATTTATTCCATTATGTGTGTGAGGGTCTGTGTCTTGGAAAAGATGACATTAAAATGCTAATAAATTAAAAGGCAGTCCTGCTGTTTTAGAAGAGATGGTCCAAATGAAAATGGAAAAGATGAATTTAACTGGGATGTGGACCACTGTCCTGAAAAATAACATTTCAGGCTCCTCCATAAATAAGTCACTCACCTGACCTACTTGTATCAAGACCTTAAGACCGTATCAGAAATAATATCAATAGCAAATATTATTAATAAAGCGACTATAATAAATACCCAGTGATAACATTATGCTATTTTGGTTGGACCTGAGCAGCCTTAAAATAATTTGCCACCTTATTCACAGGCAGAAAGTAGGCCATTGTGATCCTATACAGTACATGTAATTGTTACATTGCGGCACACACATGCACACACACTCACGCACACTGCTGTCCCAGTCATTCTCAAGGTCACGGTCGTCCCATCCTCCCCTCTGTTTGTCCCCATTTATCCCATGTATAATGGGAAGTGCTGACTGGTTTAGGACATACATTTCACCCCCCCCCCCCCGCCCATACAGGCTTTTGTAAGTGTGTAAACCCAACACGGCTACATGCAGGCCTTTGTGTTTAAAGCTCTATATGTGTATTGATTGTCGTCCAGCTATAATCAGTCCACATAAAACATAATAATGGGAAGGTCTACATACAGTGCTTCATTTCTGCTTTCATTGAACCCATTCATCGAACACTAGTGCAAAATAGGTGCGAGGGAGAACACAGAGGTCAACGGCAGCAGTGGATGTACTTGTGTTTTACCTCCTCCCTCCTCTTTTCTTAATTAGTTGTGTGCGGCTGTATTAAGGTTGCGCTGCGGGGAGGAAAGAAAGAAATTAAAAATGGGCAGGGGCAGGGAGCCTGACGGACACATTCATATTTATTGTGCCTTCCTGAACTGAACCTGTTTTGGTCTGTGCGTGTGTGTGTTGGGCAAATACAGGGTTAACGACTCCCAATGCCTGGGGTCTGTAGCTGCCGTAACCCTGTCAGTTAGTGAGGCCAGGTAATTACCTCAGAATGACAGGTCTGGAGGCCAGTGCGAGTGTGTGTGTTTGTGTGTGTGTGTGTGCACTTGAAGCGCTTGGGTGTACAGCAAGTGTGCACAAATAAGTGTGTACGCTTGCAGGTTTGTGCTAATTTATATGTGCGTGCAAAGGTGTGTGCATGCATTGTGTGTGTGTGTGTGTATGTGTGTGTGTGTGTGTGTGTGATTGCAGGTTATTTGGGGGGCTGGTAGAGATAGGAGATGGATGGCGAGCGGCAGCATTTCTTATCCCATTCAATTCAATTAGACAGGATATATTGACGTGTGCAGAGGACCACCTGCTTGCGTATGCAAAGCACACAGCAAGGGGGCTTCGCTTGACAGCTACACCCAAATGCACCCCTCCCCTAAGATCAGCACATATTGTCAGTGGGTAGACGTTATTTTCCTCCTCTCCTCTCCTCTCCTCTCCTCTCCTCCCCTCGTCGTTAGTTTTGATGGAGTCTCAACACTCAGGCTTCACCGATTTATTGAATCAAGTCTGGAGTGAATGTACTCCGTAGTGTTGCTGTAGTTACATACAACCAGTTTTAGACACTATTGTCTGTATGTGTTTTTCAGTTTGAATGCATTCATCTCAGGTTGCTGTAAAGCAAGCCAGGCGCCCATAATAGCGTCAGTTGTTACAGACATAAAGTGATGAGACTCAAAGGGGTAGCAGATAAAGAGTTTTGTTGCCATGCCTGTGCTAATGATCACAGACATTTCCTTAACAACCTCTCCACTTATCTCTCCCCTGTCCGTTTGTTTCTTTTCCATGCTACACACTCATCTCATTTCTCCCTCCTTCTATGCATCCTTATCCTTCGTCCTTTGTCCATCCCTTTGGTGTGTTTCAGTACAGTACAGTGTGTGGGTATGTGTGTGTGTGTATGGGTAGGTGTACACCCCGATATGTATGCACTCGTGTCCCCCTGAAGCTTTAAGCTACTCAGCTTCCCGTCATGGTTCCATCACCGAGGTGGGATTTATCCAAGTGTGTGTTCAAAAACGACGCGTCTAGCACAGCATATTACAACACCTTAATCCACAGTGGGTTATACAGAGGAGGAGCGGGAGAAGAGAAAGATTGAGGACACAGAGGACAAGAATAAAGGTGCAGGAACAAAGGCGAGGAGTAAGAGGAAGAGGAGGAGAAAGAGCAGAGGAGGTTGGAAGATTAGGACAGAATCCCAGAGAATGACTACAGAAATGTAAACTGGATTACACGTTGTGTATAGACGTAGTCATCAGAGACTATGTTAATGCAGGTTGGCTGTATCACTGTGGTGCTGCTGCTCCAGGGTACAGTTGCAGAAGTTTGAATTTGCTTGGTTTTTGATTGATAGTGTCACAGTAAAAGCATGCATTAGGCTGGTTTAAGATCATTAGAGCAAATTTCTAAAGTCATGACTCCTGGATTCATATGTCATATTTGACCCAGGTGCAGTGCAGTTGCTGCAGTGTACCTGTCTTTGTACGAACAAGAGCATGTTTGAGTTTTTGTTGGGTGCTGAAAACAGCTTTAGTCTCTATTTATAGAAGCCACATTACATCATGGTGGATTTTGGAGCCTGAATTAATTCTTTGACCTCTAAAGTGACAGATAATGCTGTGGATAGGGCTGCACAATTAATCAAAATTTACTCAAAATCGCAGCATGGCCAAGTGCAATATCCAAATTGTAGTGGTTGCATGTTAGTTAGGTAAAATGTGTCACAGCATTCACATCATCATCATTTTTAATTTGAAAATGAAATGCAAAAATCTCTGGTCCCACAATAATTGTGACTCGAATTGCAATACCTGTCCTATGTCCTATGCAGTCCTATGTTTGATGTCCGTGCCTGAAATAATTCTTTGACCTCAATGCACAAAACAAGAGCGACAGATCATGTTGTGGACGAGTAATAGAGGAGCTCATCTGGTGTTCTCTTGGGCAGGAAGTGTAGAGTTTAAGTGCTACTGTTGTTGTAAGTTGGTAGTAGTATTCCTGATATTTTGGCTAATATATGTGTCACTGAAATTGATCTATTATTATGTCATTAGATGTAAATGATGTGTGGAGGAATTGCCCAAAATATGATTGTAACACCTGGGGAGACTGGGCTGATATTCCCAGTCAACCCTGCTCACCCTTCCCCCAACCTCTCCTCCCCCAACCCTCTCTCCCCTCTTCATCCTATCCTCTTTTCTGCCTGTTGAGTTCTTTAGAAAGATATCTCTCCTGACCACACATCATGCTTTAATCTCATTCATGCTCCCTTATTTTTTTATTTTTTTTTTCATCACAGCTTCTGAGCTGGCGGTCGCTGGTCTTAGAGTATTTGCAGCACTTTTGCAATTCCCCCTGGGCTGGAAGTATCCTCAGCTCTAATTCTGTGTTTGTGCACCACCTTTAGTCCCGTGTTCACAATAAGGGGAACTAATTTAAAGGGCTTCTGAGTGTAATCTTTTAAGCTACACCTTTACTTCATAATACCTCTCCTGTGATTGCCTGTGAGGGGCTATTTAAGATGCTTGTTTCTGGGACTTAGACATTTCATAATCACTCTATGATCTTGTTTCATGGGCTTAGTATTCTTTCATTCAGTGTGGCTATGGCAGGGCGGAGCAGCAGGTTTGATATTAATGTTTGCATCGAGCACATGAGGGGTCTTAATGTATTGGGATGGAAATCCTCCAAATCAGTTTTTCTAAATAATTTCACCTCAAGC
This sequence comes from Epinephelus moara, assembly GCF_006386435.1. Taxonomy (NCBI): domain Eukaryota; kingdom Metazoa; phylum Chordata; class Actinopteri; order Perciformes; family Serranidae; genus Epinephelus; species Epinephelus moara. Next base: position 18,250,282 of record NC_065525.1, on the reverse strand, counting down.
AGGGCTGGGTCACATGACTGAGACCAATATGAATTTTGGAATATTTTCTCGTCTTTACCTTACATGTGAACCGATCGAAGCAACGACAGACCTGCAACTTGTGTGTTCTGTGAAGTAAAATTACTGTGTTGTCGATGGAGTCTGGTGGCTTTGAGGTAACGGCTACAGTTCCCTGTTGGCAAGGGCTGTCTAAATGTAAGATAAAGCGGTAATAGTATTCAAAATATAGTGTACACTGGCTGTGATCTTTATAGGTAGGCCCTTTTTAGATGGCTAAAACCTAAAAAGTGTTTGCTCAGTGCTGTTTTGTTTATTGTATGTGAGGCAGGGGTTTGCCTTTACCCACTTACTGATTATTACTTACCAACATCTCATTGTGTAAATATTTTGTTGAAGCACCAATAGTCAAAGTTACAATATTATTTGGTCAAAAGTATTGTGATGTTTCTTCATATTGCCCAGACCTAGCATATATAAACTTATTAAGTTGGCTTTCAGTCACAGTTTGCTCAGAATCATTCATTTGGACCTTTTAATTTTGGGAAACAAGCACACAGCATGATCATATTGTAAAGATATGATTACATCAAAAGTCTATAGACATTGGAATTCAATTATGGCCCAGATTTACCTGCCAATATATGTGGCTAAATGTGCTCTTTTGGGGTTTAAGCATGTTGTTGTGGTTGTTTAAAGCAGTAGTTCCACATCCTTATTTGCTTTCTTGCCAAAAGTTAAATGAGCAGATTGAAACCACTCTCATATCCGTACGGTACAGTACATATAAGGCTTTTATGGAGACATTTCATCTGGTAACTGTGGAGTTGTGGCATTATTGTCATCACGATTGTAAATGCAGTGCGTAATAATCTTTGGGGGAACGTTTAAGCTAACTGCTCTCAGAAGGGATGGGAGGTTAGCTTGCTGCAAAATGAGTCACATCACATCCTGTAGTAAATGTGGGGCCGTAGCTGAGGCAAAGGCAGGAAATGAAAAGGGGGTTTTATTTTGGGGAAAAAAAAGGCAAGGGGATCTAATCCAGAGCCATACTCCCCCTTCTCACTCATTGCTGCTTCCCCAGACAGATTACTGGGCTTTGAAGGCGCCCTCTGCAGAGGCAGATTTTTAAAATGGGGGCTATTGGATGGGATAGAGAGAGGGGGGTTGGGGTGGAGAGGGGATGGGATATAACTCAGAGAGGGAGATTAGTATTGCTGCGGTGTGTGTGTGTGTGTGTGTGTGTGTGTGTGTGTGTGTGTGTGTGTGTTGGGAAGGCCTGTCAGCCAGAGAGTGACAGAATGAATAGTCTGAGTCTTTATCAGTGTATGTTTGTGTACTGTATGTTCCCATGTGCAGGTATTTATTCAAAGTGATAAACGTTTGAAAGGTGTGACAGCGCCTTCTCAGCCGCTCTCACCCATCCCCTCATTTCTCTTCACCGTTCCTACCTTTCCGCCTCTCCCCTCTGCTTCTCCCTTCCTTCCTTCCTTCCTTCCTCTCGCTCCATTCCCCTGTGACGTGGTATAGTTATAATCCACTCAGACATGTTCTGATGTTTTTTTTTTTTGGTTTTTTTTTGCTTTCTGTTGAGTGTTGGCACTCACCCACACACTCTCTTTCACTCCCTCTCTGTAAATCCCTCACTCTGTCTATTTCTACTTTCCCCAGAGAGAGGAAGAGAGGGGGAGAGCTACTGTATGGTCTGCTGTTTCTGTGGCAGCCATTATGGGAATCTGCTGTTTGTTTATTTGTTTGTCTTTGTTTGTTCGTTCATCTGTGTATCCCATAAAGATGGCATGATAATGTGTGTCTGCGTGTTTTTGCGTGTATACGCGCATCCATCTGAGTCCATGTATTTTGTCAGATGGAGAGTAAATATTGTATCTCTGCGTAGCATGTTCTTGTATGACTGCGTGTATCTTTGTATGTGCGGCTGTGTTGTATCTGCCGGGTGCTGTGTGGTCCACAGTGGGTGCTCCTTGTTCACTGCAGGCCAGGTGTCTCTCCTCTCTGCTTCTGAGCTCCCCAGAGCTCTGCAGGCTGTTTGATCTCAGGATGAGCTGCGAGTGTGTTTGTTCTGACGGTGCATACATAAAGTAGTGGGTTTTTTTCTTTTTGCCTGCAAGGTAAATCAAAAAGTCGCGAATCAGGAGGCCAGTGTTGAAGGAATGCATGCAATACACTCAACTGATAAACCAACAGGCATCGCATCATCCACGTGTGTTGCTTCAGTGAGCAACAACGGACTTTATAATACCTTAAGACTGAATGTAGGGCAACCAAAGTTGAGAGCTGTCAGATGTGAAAAAGATGATCAGATGTGTTATCTTGTTGACTTGATCTCTGATCAGGGGGTGCCCCATAGTTTAGGGATTAAGACTCTGACCATTAACTGCGACGTCCCTGGTTTAAGTCCAGCCAGGGGCCCTTGTTGCATCCCTCTCTTCCTTATTTCCTGTCATCACTGTCTATAATAAAGGCTTTAAATGTCCCAAAATTCCTAATATTTGATGAGATAGTTCCTGAGTTGTATGAAAAAAAAAAAAACACTTTAGAAACACTTTACACGTTACAAACAACTATTTAATATTGAATTTCTGCTTGTTTTTAGATTACTATTCAACTCGTCTTTTGTTAAATGAAAAATAATAGTTCCCTAGAAAAACACCTGTGCACCTCTTAAAGTTAGGTATTGAAAAAAAATATTGTTTTGGCATTGGAACAAAAATTCTGCTGTTGTACTGGCATTAATATTTCATGTGTGAGAATAGCATATTATAAAATAAATGAAGATTAAATGCAGTTGCTATTGTGAAAAAAGTAGTATTATTCTCATTTTTTTAAGAATTGTTTTAAGTACATGGGACTTAACCTGCTCTTGTACAAAGTGTGATCATTGATAGGAGACACAAGTAAAGACTGTGCTCGTCTATGTACCAACTAAGCATGCCAATATCAGCTACATTTACCTAAATCTATGAATCTAGGGTCCAAATAATTAATGAATAACGTCTGCCACTGTAAGGTATAGCACAGGGGTGGGCGATGTCTACTGAATTGGCATAAGATGATGTCCAGGGTGAGGCCACCTGAACCAGACCCACAAACCACCAGCTTTATGCATCATTGTAGCACTGTTGTCATTCCTGTGGACTGACACAAGGACAGAGACACAAGGACAATTTTAAAACAAACAAGCAAAAAATGGCAGTCAGTTTAGCGTATGGTGACGACAACGACAAACTTGGCCAGTAAAAAAGGTACCACTTCACCCTTTTCATTTGGCAGATAAATCAGGATTATGATATAGTACCAGTGCCCTGGTGTTTGAGTGGAAGGACAGACAGATGGACTGTGAGGGGGGCCTTTTAAATCATGATGGTGGGCTCAGTGGTCTGACTGACTGCCAGCCCAACCTTAGTACAGTATCAGTTCATGATGAGCTGTAGTGCACAGCTATGGCAGCACCTATTCTCTGTTTTCATTTTTAGTATTTTTAAGCCTCTGCAACCATTTTTCTCTTCCTTGGATGCAAACTTAGATTCAGCCTACAGTCGCACAATAGATTAGACATGTGCTGCCGGCGCAGACGTCATGTATCTGTCCCGTTGCAAATGTTTTCCTTTCATTGCAGTCTGATCTGACGACTACCAATAAATGGATTAGCAGATTCGGGTCACACTCTCCATTCCTGTCATTCTCTGTTCCGTTCTTGTTGGTTATCCATTCATTATTGCTGAATAAAATCTAAACACCAATGTCTGCCTCACTGAGTGAGCCATACCTCCCAGGCGTAGGAATACCCACAATGCAACACGCTGCGTTGCTAATCCTATTGGCTGCTGACGAATCACCGGCGCTCTGCAGTATGCGTCACTGCCGAGAAGAGTGCCAGAACAAGGCGAGGCTAAATGCTTAACTACACCTTAAGCTTGTCAGATATGAATGAGCTGGAGGACACAGAATGAAGCTGCCTGGGCTGAGATTTGTGGCGTTTTATGAGTGTGCAAAAGTGTGTGTGTGTGTGGTTCCCTGCGTGTGTGTGTGTGTTTCTGCAGTATGTAAGTATCAGGAACTGCGGGGTGTTGTTTGAGGGGAGAACCTCCCCTCTCTTCCAGTGAAGTTGAATTAGCAGAGCTTATGGAACGATTTCATGTTAATGCTGCCAAATACAGTTCCTTAATCTGTTGTGATTCCCTGTGCAGCATGGTCTTACTGCTTAAGAATACCCTGATTACTCTTCTATCGCATACATTAACTTTTACTGCCCCCTGAATTAAAAGCAGGAGTGCAGAGAGAGGTTTTGGAGAGTTGGACAGACCCAATGGAAAGGGAAGTTGAAGAGAGACATATGACAAAAGAAGATGGTGGTAAACACTACAGTACCCATCATCTACGTTTCAGTTCAGAACTACAACCCTCAGACGGCAGCCAAGCATTACGATTCCCATTTAAGAACAAAGCACCGACGCTCCGCACAAAAATAAAGCATCATTTACCTCCATTGACATGGTTACATGGGCAGATGGGAGGCATGTTGAAGAACAAGAAAACGAGGGGCAGAGGCAAAGGAGGGGGTTCAGGGCCCAGGATTTAATTTCCGCTTTGCACTGTGAGATAAGTCAAGCTTAATGAGCTGACAGAGAGAGATGGAGGGAGCAGGGGGAGCCATGAGAGCCGGGGCATGGAGAGCAGGGGAGTGAAGAGGAGGAAGAGAGGAGGAGGTGGAGGAGGAAGGTCTCAGCAATTTGCGGAAAGAGGGGGTATCCTGCAGATCCTGTCAGGTTGGACACATGAAGACAGGAGAGCAACGGAGGGAGAGGTGATGAAGGAGCGAGAGTCTTCTGTCAGCCCTGGGATCCCTTTGTAAATGCGTGTGTCGGAGAGATCCAGGATTTTCATTATGCGAAAAATCCAAAGTGTAGATAGGTGTATTCACACAGTCCTCAGGAAGGTGTTGAACGATTTAAACGTTTGCTTTGCTCCTGTGCGTGTGTGTGTGTGTGTGTCTATAGAGACTCTCGGATGAATCCCAGTGATTCCTACTATGCTGACAGTAGCTTCATGACTTTTGCTGACAGCAGCTTATTTACTGTGTGAGTGTGTTTTGTTTTTTGTTTCCTGTGCGTGTGTGTGTGTGTGTGCTTGCTTCAGTTCTTAAGGGATTATACACCTTATATACTGTAGTTTTTTTCATCTCATAGCAGTTTCCTGCTTGTTGTATTAATTGAAATCGTATACAAATATTGCATTAGAGAGAAGGTTTAAGTGTAAAATAAGCATCAGCTTACAACTGACTTGGGACGCTGTTTCTTTTATGAATGTGTCTGTTTTTACTCGGCTGGCTGATCCAATTCTGAGACTACAACTACAACCTTTTTTTAAGGGCAGCATGTAGGGGGGAAAATTAGATATGAAATTAACAGGTAACACCCTGAGGCTAGAGGTTGTCGACTGCGGGGAATAGGGTAATAGTGTTACCTCGAAAGCAGGTGAAAGGTCGCACACGGAGACTTAAAGGAGCTGTCCCGGTGCTGTTTGCATAAGCCGTGACTAGGAGCTCTCCGTGGTGCTGAAGGAAGCATGAGCTCCCTTTGCCTCCACTCGCAGTCCTTTCCTTCTTTAAGACAATTCCTGAGCTGTATTGACGTCGCTTCACATTATTGCAAGGTGCCAATAAATCCTTCCTTTATTAGACCTCTCGTATTGATCCATTTTTTCTCCTCGCCTCAGATCTCTAACTCTCTCTGCCCGTTGCTGCTTAATCCCTGCTATTTTTTCTCCTCTTGCTTTCTCCTTCTTCTTCATTCGGAGGGAAATGTCAAACTCTATCTCTGTCGCAAGTCCGTGAGCTCTGTGGAAATGGGGTAGGGGGGTGGACGGGTGGATGGTCCGAGGGAAGCAGTGCCGTGACCCCCTTCTCTGGGGCTTAAAGTGAGAGATTTGCCTAAATGCCAGCGAGGCTTTGATGGTGGCATCGACAGGATTGAGGCAAAGGGAATGATATTTACATTCTCATATTACGGCCTCGTCACGGTCAGCTGGAGCTACAGCTAATTATTGCCGGGCCAACAGTGTCCATAGTGTGCCGGGTGTCTCTTTGAACGCATACATTTGTGAATAAATGCTTCCCTTTGTGTAGCTTGATACTGATATGATGTCGCATGCACACAGGCACGTATCTGAAAATGCTAAACAGGTGGGAGATAAGCTTGAATGATTTGCTGCGCGGCTGTGTGCATACGTGTGTGTGTGCACCTGTGATAATGTTCCCCTGAGATGTGACTCCCGATGTGTGATGATTTGTGGAGTTCCGTGTGTGTGTATGCGCGAGAAGGTGTGAGTGTGATGTTAATCAGGCTGTCACGCTAAGACAGATTCCTGCAGGGAAAAGCCTGTTGTGTCTGGAGTTCTCCACAGGACACCCCCTTCACAAACATACAAAGCACGCACACACACTAATGCACACACACACACATACACACAGTCGTTTTCTCTTTGTTTTCCCTTTTTCTCCCCGAGTCTGTGTGCTGAGCTGACAGATGAGCTCAAGGCTTTATAGTACACAGGAACTCTGGTCTTGAAAGTTAACACTAAGTATCAGAGTCAGGTCTCTCTGTATCAGTGAGGACGTTGGTTGGTCAGTCCACCACTTATCTCAACAACTGTTGGATGAGTTGCCATGAAATTTTGTACAGACATTCTTGCTCCCTAAAGGATGAATCCTACTGAACTTGGTGATCCCCTGACTTTTTCTAGCTCCATCATGAGGTAGGCTAGAGGTTTGTATTTCTGAGTGAAATATTGGATAGACTGCTATTACATTCTATCCCCTTTAGGATGAATTGTAATAACTTTGGTGAGTAATACCTGCAGGACTTAAAGGGCCCATACACATGCCGCGTTTTTTGCACCTTCAAATCCATTGTTGTCAATGTCGTTGCTGAAAGGTGCTCTCAAAAGCGACTTCATTGCAGCACACAAGTGTTCCCATGACCTGTTTCTCAGGACACAGCAGCATTTGGAATGCAGCAACATGCACCACATGTCATGTGATGAGGAGCAACCAATCATAGCTGGAAGATATCTTCTCTTTCTTCCATAAATATCAGTCTATGATAAATTTATCATTTCAGCAAGGCTGCCCAGAGCTTCATATCTGTCTAACAGACAACGTTTTAGGCCTAATACATATTTAAAAAATCAAGCACCTGAGAGAAGATGAATTCCAAACTCAGGATTTCTGGTAAGTAGGCTATGATACCATGCTGGTTATGGTTGCTTAGCAACTTTGGATGCAACCTGTCTCTGCACCCTTGAAAGCTGGCACAGAGTAGGCACAAGAGTAGCACCCAGTGCCCAACGTTGTGCTTTTCAGGTGTCATGTGTCCTGGCCTTAACATATTCCCGTCAGCATGTTAAAAACCAAACATGTTAAACACCAGGTAGTTCACATTATAGCTGATCATGTTAGCATTTAGCTAACATAAGCATGTGCCTAAGTACAGCCCCGCAGAGCCATTAGCATGGCTGTAGACTTGTATCTTGTTCCACTGTACAGCATTCAGATGTTATTTTGTTTCCAAAAATACACTAGCCATTCTAGTTTGCTGTGAATGAGGACACTTGCAATGAGCATGCATCAAAATATCACGAAGTGCGGAGAACAATGGGAAGAAATCACTGACTAGTTGCTGATTATACCCCAGATACCCCAAATTCTGGAACTACAGAATAGTTTAAAATGATGTAATTCATATATTTAATTTGATTTTCAACATATTCTATTGTATTCATTCAAAATACTGATCAATTCTTATATTTTTTTTAGGTAAACCAAAACAATGAGCTCTACAGGATGTAAATATAAGACATGATTGTAATGAATGAAAAATGAAAATAAGAGGAAAAAAGGAGGAGCATGGGTGCCACACTATGGAGGAGTGACAGCTTCTTTCATCACCTATTTTCACACATACCGCAGCTGTTTGTGATTTCCCGCTGCGCACATCTGCACGCACAAACACACACACGGCCCGGAACAACTTTGTCACACGACGTCGTTACACGTGTTCGAACTGGTAAAGCCACTCGCACGCTGATGCTCCTTCTAACACTTAAACATCATACATTTCTCTTCATGCTCATGCAGGCACGTGAACACTCACACAATGTGCACACAGCCTCTCACACACACACTGACTCCAGGGCTGTAATTTGTCTTCTGTTATCCATTAGTGAAGGTGGACGGAGCAAACGGGAGAAACGGGAAATTGCAAATGAGGGAGAGGAAGTCATGGAGAGGTATAGTTTGTAGCTGCAGGATAGAAGAAAATGACACAAGAAGACGATATCAATAGAATGTCTGTTTGCGGCTGATGCGTAATCTCAGCGTGTTTTCCATCTTATACTCTGTACCCCCCTGTGTAAAGGCGAGCGGTAACAGACAGCATGCCCCAAGGCTGTAAAGGCCAGCGAACCCTCGGCATTTGCATTATTAGATGTCTGCTTGTATCTTCTTTACAGCTGTCAGGGTTACGCTGTAGAGGGTAGACACTGACATTTGTGAATGTCCGGTTAGCCCCGACCTTGCTTTTTTTTTTTTTCTCCCTCTCTGCTGCTGCATCCCCACATCAGCACACACACACACACACACACACACGGGTTTGTACGCTTCAGGCTCAAGGTCCAGATCCTTCTCTGTTTCTCTGGAGATAAGTTCCGCGCACACACACTCGAAGCTCTGTTTGATTTATATCTCCAATGTGAATGTTCCACACAGATATGCAGCATCCTGTTGGGCAAAGGAATATCAGATCAATTACTCAAGTGAGCACATTTACATTTGCTTTTAAGAAGTCAAAGTAACAACAACAACAAAAGCAACACTGACATCGTCACCATCAAAGTGACTATCGGGACCCTTGCTCACTCCGGAGAGCGGTGCATGGTGGGAGAAGGTCACCCCCATTCTGAGAATTGGCCGCTTCATTTCCCAGAGTGCTGCATGAGTGACTGCTTCAGTCGGCTGTGCGCGTGGATGTGCGAGTTAGAAATAGAGTGAGTGATGTCAAGGTCCTGAGTGGACAGCCTTTTTTCAACTGCTGTTAATCGCACTTCATCTATGACACAAGAACAGTGCTCCGGCCTTTACTGTACTCTCCTCCTCCTCCTCCTCCTCCTCTGTCCAACACTTCAGGCTGCTCTTTGTCTGTTCCACTGCTGGGCCTCCATTCCTCAGTTCCTTGTTTTTGTCCCCCACAATCACATGAATTGCCGATGGATCCGTCTACACTCTGTTCACTCACTAGTTCCGCCCTGCCTTCTACCTCACAGGTGATGCTCAAGCGGCAACCTCCGGGGCTGGAAAATGAAGCCAACATATACATATATTATATACATCCATTGTTTGATACAGTCTATAGTGATGCTTCATGTCCCATACCAAAGGCCCCTTAACCTCTAGATGCATTTTTGACCAATCCTGGGAAGAGTCAGCATTTTTGGGTACACCCTAGACAGGCCGCTAGACTATCACAGGGCTGACACATAGAGACAGACAACTATTCACACTCACATTCACACCTACAGGCAATTTAGAGTCATCAGTTAACCTAACCTGCATGTCTTTGGATTGTGGGAGGAAGCCGGAGCACCCCCCACCCGGGAACCCACTTACTGCAAGGCTACAATGCTAACCACTGCACCACTGTGCTGCAAACTTTGGCAACTTGTATGTGTAGAAATGTATATTCCTCCTGTTGAGTCACATGACAGAATTGATGGACTGTATAGAAACTGCTTCAGGTAAAATGCTTTGCAATCTTACCTTCATGAAGGTGATATCTCTCTTTTTCTCTTGTATATCATTTTAAATCAAATATGACGGGGTCTTTGGCTGTCAGATGGGCAACACAGGCAATTTGAAGCCGTCACCTCAGTCTTTGTCAGCTTGTGTTGACATTTTATAAACTAAACAATTGGGCAGAGAAACCAACAGTGGAAAAAAAGTTAGTTACAGCCTTATAGTCGAGTGAGTTTTGTTTAATCTAGAGGGACTTACATGCTTGTCCTTCCCTTTCTCTCCAAACACTGGCTCAGAGACACAAACAAAAACAACCACACAAAGCACACAGTTCACACCGAAGACGCTGTAGTACTTGTCATAAGGGACTAATACTTGTTAACGTGACAGGCTCGTGGAGCAGCTGCCCGTACACCATATGGCACTGGGACACAGACGAACACAGTTACAGAGTCGTATAAAAGGAGATTTCGGTGAAAAGTGAGCGGGAGAGGGAACGCAGGACTCGATAATATCATTATAGCACAGCGAGTCTCTCACAGCAATGGCAGCAGCACAAGTAAAGCTGATAGAATGTGATGGCTGACCTTCTCAACAGTTAGTGCAGTTTAGATACACATTCATCCACGCAGTTAATACGCCCACAGTCCCTGAATAGCTACATGCCCAAATTTAATTTTTCTCATGCACTGGTTTGTAAGGAAATGAACATTGTCTGCTATTGATATCACGAAAGGTCAGCGCAGCGTCTTGTCTCAAAAATAGTTTTCAGATGTTTTCCTTTTCTTTTTAAACAAAGTTGTGTGTATAAGTTCAACTCCACACTTTCTGTGAACCTCACCACCCCCCCCCCCCCCCCCATCCTCCTCGTCCACCCCCCAGCCCCCGGCCTCTCTTCAGTGCCAGATGGTGCAGCTCATCACTGTTAACAGGCAGAGAAGGGGAGAAGGAAAGAATAGTGAGATGGGGATAGCCGTGCAGGCAGTCCATGTATTATTAATTGTGAGTAATAGAGGCTTGTATGGCTGTATACATTATTGAGGCCAGGTCCTTCTGAGGGCAGTTAAGCTGAAGTGGCGCTTGGCTTAATGGATTGGGACAGAGTCGGGCTGAGAGCACATTTACCAAGTGCCTGGTGTGAAGTTAACACCTGTTTATACCACGCTTCAGACGAGTACAATTCTGAAACTTTAAATACTTCACACAAGTGAGGTGCAAATGTGTGGTGAAATAAGCTGGCAAAGTTTGAAGATACATCACTGACTACGGCTAAAAATAAAATTTAACACATTGTTAATTGTTTTTGCGTTATACTCCTGAAGACACTGTACTTGGTGTAAAACATATACACTGCTCAAATTAAATTAACACTTAAATCACACATCAGATCATGATGAATGAATTATTCAAGTTGAAAATCTTTACTGATGTACACTGTGTAACTTGTTGAGAACAAAATGACGTAACAACAGTCAATGGAAACCAAAACCATCAACACACTGAGGGCTGGATTCAAAATCAAACCGAAAATCAAAGTAAAAAAAAATGAAATCACAGACTGATCCAACCTGCGTGAATTTTATCACAGCGACTCATAATGTGACTCAGTAGTGTGTATGGCCCCAGCGTGCCGACAGTGTCTGGGTATGCTCTTGATCATTCGGCCGATAGTGTCCTGGGGGGTCTCCTACCAGACCCTGATCAGGGCATCAGTGAGCTCCTGGACAGTCTGTGGCGGTACTTGGCGGTGCCAGATGCCCCGATACATAACGTCCTATAGGTGCTCAGTGGGATTTAGGTCAGGGGAACAAGAGGGCCAGTCAATGGCACAAATGCCTCCATCATCCAGGGACTGGCTACACATTCTGGCCACATGAGGCCGTGCATTGTCCTGCACCAGGAGGAACCCAGAGCCCACTGCACCAGCATAAGGCCTGACAATCGCTCTAAGGATTTCATCCTGGTACCTAACAGCAGTCAGGGTACAGTTCGCTATGACATGGAGGTCTGTGTGACCCTCCAAGGATATGTCTCCCCAGACCATCAATGATCCACCGCCAAACCGGTCATGCTGGATGATGTTACAGGCGGCATAACGTTCACCACGACTTCTCCAGACTCTGACACATCTGTCACATGTGCTCAGTGTGAACCTGCTCTCATCTGTGAAGAGAACAGGACACCAGTGGTGGACCTGCCAATTCTGGTGTTCTCTGGCAAATACCAATCGAGCTGCATGGTGCTGGGCTGTGAGCACAGGTCCCACTAGAGCGCGTAGGGCCCTCATGCCACCCTCATGGAGTCTGTTTCTGACAGTTTGGTCAGAAACATGCACACCAGTAGCCTGCTGGAGGTCATTTTGTAGGGCTCTGGCAGTGCTCCTCCTGTTCCTCCTCATACAAAGGAGCATATACCAGTCTTACTGCTGGGTTAATGCCCTTCTACGGCCCTGTCCAGCTCTCCTTGTGTAACAGGGGCCACAGGAAGTTGTTTGAGAGTTGCTTTTGCCTCTACAGGGCACCTGTTGTCACTTTCAGTTGCACCAAAGCAGGTGAAATGGATTCACAATCACTAGTCCTTCCTAAATCCTAAACAGATTGATTTCCCTGAAGTTTAATTGACTTGGTATTCTTATTTTTTTGAGCAGTGTACTTTAAAGCGACACTAATCAGTTGTCTCACACTTAAAATGACTCATGTTACTATGTATAATGTAAAAGTAATGAGAATTACCTTCAGACTCTGCAGCTCCCTCCAGCTCTGTTAATGTGCATTTTAGTGTCTTTCAGCTCATTGTTTTGGTTTTCTGACCTGCCACTATTGTACAGTCTCACCGGTCTCTCCAGATGCACCAGGCAGCTGTTTCCAGCAACAAAAGCTTCAAAACTCCACTGTACACCACCTGCTCAGCACCAACAAATAGAAAATGTTATTGAGTAGCTGGTGAACATAGTGAAGCATTTATCAGCTCTAACAAATACAATCACGCCTCCAAATGAATGTTAATGTCGCACCGTATCTGCTGGATGTGTAAATACGCTACTGTTTGCCAACACATTTCGCCAGAACAACTAAGGCAGTGATGGGTCAATAATGCGTTTTTTAGCTTGTTCCACTGCCCCCATGTGACCAAGTAATAAATTAATGCACCTGGCAACACTCTGCAGAGGCTTTTATGTGCTCCTTTTGTGTTGCAAATAGTTTTTCACTTTATGTGGCTTCCCTTGGGAGATGATGTGCCCTGATAGAAAACTGGTCTTACATATTTTTCTAGCAGGTAACTTTTGTGTGTGTGTATGGGTGTTGGTGTGTGTGTGTGTTTACTAGAAAATGCTAAGCTGGATTTGTTGGCAATGTTTTTAAATCAGTGCAAATACCATGCTGGAAAAATGAATCATGCAAGATAATAAAACTTTTCAAGTACATCATTATTTATGTTGTCATAAAACAGGCATGAAAGCATCAAGCATTTGGTCTAAATAAAGTACAGATAAGAATCAACACAGTTAAACTTTTATATATTATAAAATTATAAAGCATCTAACCAAAGAATAAGTAAACAAAAATGATTAACTTGACCTCGGATTAAGCCAGTTTAAGTACTCTTTGGCGAAACACTTACAAAGGATTGAGGCTTGACACTCATCACTAGCTGAACATGAATCACAGCACACATGTTCGTCTGTCAGCTCTGCACTAGCCCTATCTATATTTTGCTGCTCCTGAGAACACACACATAAACCTACACACTTAAGGCGGCGCATTTTGTCTGGATAAACTCTTCTCATGAGACACACTGTTGAGCTGCAACGCGAGTATGTCATATTTACTGTCTGATACGATCTGCCTGCCGTTTATAGTGTGTGGTCTTAATATTGCTGCAGATATCTGCCTACCTTTCACAGCACAGATCTAATCTGATATTATTAGTATTGTTTTCTGGCCTGCATTAGCATGCAGAGTTGGCTTCATGTGTAGGTGTATAAAAACATGACACTTATACAGAGAATCTGATATGAGGGCTGTTGCATAAGCAATCTTATACTTCGTCTGTATCGGTTGACTTCACACACACACATGCAAACACACATAGACACACATAAACACAGAGAGCTGTTGGACTGTGCAGCTTGGAGAAGTGTGAATGTTGGTTTGAGTGGGAGGAGTGTGGGGTGATCCTCTCAGCTCGGTGGCAGGTCCTGTCATTGGAAAGAACAGTATCACTCTGCATTTACATTGATCCTTATTAGGCCTGGAGATTAAACCCTTTGCAAGTGTGAGCTAGCTTTGGCTGCAGCGCTTTGGAGTTTTACCGTAAACCACTCATACATAGGTCTAAACACACACACATGCACCTACACACACACACACACACACGCACACACCCATACATACTCTGTCCCAGTCACTCAGCACTTTGCAGTCATGCTTCGACGTTAATCTAGGACACAGCCACCAGGAGACATTTCTCTGTCTTTTTTTTTTTTTTATTCGTGTGGATTTTTCTAATTCACACTTTCACAGCAAGTCAGTGTTTCTTGTGATATATTTGGCTCGCAGGAATCCCAGCTCCTGTAATTCTGTTTTTAAAATAATTAGTATTTTTTTAATCAGCAAAAGTTCCCGTCAGAATATTAATATTTTTCCTCAAATGAAAGCATCAGGTGTTTTTTTTTTTTTTAACTTGAAACCAGAAATAGCTCTAAATTTTTCTATTTATTCCATTTTTAATTCTTGACTTTCTGTTATTGCTACAAGTAGCAGCACCACAGCCACTAATCACAACCCTCCATCCTTTGTGGAGGAGGTGTGCGCAGCTGAGTATGATGGGAGAGACGGAGGTCTCCAGGGTAACAGGACAGGTCATGCCTTGTTGTCATGTTGTACACTTTCCAATTATATTATGGGCTGTTTGTTTCCTAACCCCGCGATGGGGTGTCACCCTGGCAACTAGCCAGCGATGCGGAGCACAGGACCGCAACATCCAAAGCACCTGTGTGTGTGTGTGTGTGTGTGTGTGTGTGTGTGTTTGTCGGTGCTCATGTTTGCATGTGAGTCACACAGAAGATGAGAGCAAAGACCAGTAAAAGTGGAGAAAGAGAACAAATACATTTATAAACACACCGCCTCGAGCACAAACAACATACAGTATGTTTTTAACCTTACAAATTTCCATATCCATTAAAATTCCGGCGCACTCTGGGACGTAAGAGGCCCATATGACTTTCACATATCAGCTCATATTGTCTGAAATGCTCCACTAAATATGGATGGACCTGCCTGTGCTGTTGGAGCAGAGGACATATGTGCATACTGCAAATAAATGTGTGGTTTTTTAATGTGCACGTGACAGCCATTACTGTATGTGTTATCTGTCTCTGCCTCTGAGAACACCTTCTTATGTACTGATAACGTAGGTTTTATACATTCTTTTCCCCATAGGGACGAGAGGCTGAAATCACAGGGAATATATACACACACTTAGACTTACATCACAGGGACATGGAGGAGAGGAAGAAAGAGGGAGACTGACAGAGAAAGACAGAGAGCGAATATCATTAGCTGGGCGTCTCACGTTGTGTATTCTACAGGGAGCGAGAGAGATAGGAATCGGGGTGTGTTTCTGTTCTGACATGGACTAAGAGCTGCAGAGCACAGACCAGAGCACAGATAGAGGGAGGAGGGGGGGAGTCATGAGGGGACGGAAAAGAGGGAGCAAGGCAAAGAAGAGCGTTAGAGAGATACAGATCAGGACCTGGAAGCTGTTCTCCTGCGTCCTGTCATAGATGAGAGGCAAGATGATAAGGAGAAAGAGGAAAGGACAGACAGAGGAGGGCATGGAGATGGAGAGGTGAAGAAAGGGCAGCGCGAGGGATTTTACTGCTTGTTTTCAAATGGAGCAGTGGGTGAGGGGATCGGTGCGAGTGAAAAATGTCAGAGTCACCACAGTATATAACGGAGAACAAGAAAGTTCAGTGGAGACACATTTGGTTCAAATGTTCTTTTTCTGCATCACGCAACTCCCAAATGGCGTCTCTCCATCGGTATAGCTATTTCAGAGCAATGTAAATGGGAATGCAGCGTGAAAACAGCAACATTTAAATGCAATGATCATCAGAAGATGCCTCATTGACCACCATATAAGCCCATGCAAAATTTTTGCCGTTTAGTGTCACATCTTTTTCCTATAGCTCACACGAAAATGTCAGAATGAATACATAGTTGTTTCGTAACATATAAAGTTTTAGCACACTTAAAGGTCCAGTGTGTAGGATTTAGGGGATATATTGATATTTATTTTTATTGTAAAATCACCTGAAAATACGAATAGTTGTGTTGTTCGTGACCTTAAAATGAGCCCTTTATATCTACATAGGGAGCCGGTTCTCGTCCATGGAGTCTGCCATGTTGCACCGCCATGTTTCTACAGTTGCCAAGAATAGACAAACCAAACACTGGCCTTAGATAGGGCTGTTCACATTTTTATATTAGCCACTTTAGTTAGCAGCCCCTCTGCAATGAGCAGCATCAGAAAAACACTGATTTGTAATGTGAAACTGTTTTATTCACTGTTGTTACCTGTTTAATTCACCTGGGGTCTCATTTATGAAACAATGTGGAGGATCCATACTAAAAATGTACATACAGGCAAAAGCCAAAAGTGGCTTGAGGCAAAAAATATTTGACAGTTTCTACAATCAGGCTTTCACCTCACCATCTGCATCACCAATTTCCCATCTCCAAAATGTTCGTAAGCATGGGTGAAAGTTTCTCCTATCAAGTTTGTTTTTATAGATCACAACTTTTCCATGGGAAGTGGTGTACGCCTCTTTAAGGCCTCAGGTTTGTTGCGTATGCAGTGTCTATAAATGAGACACCCCGGTCTGTTTGTTTTGGAGAGCAAGAGAATTCTACAGATAATTAAGCTCCCTGTAATAGCCCCCGGAAAGTCCGGATGTTATCTAACTTATCACAGTAAAAAGGTGAGCGTGCATTAGCAGGTTCTGGGCAAGTGGCCCGTCTGCGAAGAGCTAAACTGCTTTAAAACGTAAAGCAGCTTTATTCAGTGTCTTCAGAGGTTTTTATCACCTGGGGTCTCATTTAAAAATGAGTAGGATCCATACTGAAAGTGTGCATACGGACAAAAGCCCACAATGGCTTCCGTCAAAAGTATTCTGATGTATAAAACCGGGCTGAAACTATGATGAAATGTGCGGACTTCAGTGAGATTTGAGTTGTAGTTACGGCTCAGTAGCAGAGGCACAAATAACACTGCTGGATTGAATGTTTATGACAAAGTGGATCTATAATTAAATGTGTGAAAGGCATCATTATACATATAATGGTTCCTCTCAAGTTTAATTTCTACAATCTTACTTCTGTTCACCACCTCACCATCTGTGTTGTCTCCAAAATGATAGTACACATGGGTCAGCGTTTTCCTACAGGTGTGCACAGTCTCTCATCAAGTTTGTTTTGGTAGATCACAATTTTTATGTAGGAAATGGCGTACACTACTTTCAGGTCTGAATTTGTGCTTATGCCACGGTTATGAATGAGACCCCTGGTCCGTTTGTTCTGGAGGGGAAGAGACCTCGGTGGACAATTCGGTCTCTCTTGAACAATGAACATTGAAGGAATTCTAACCAGAAGTTTCAGCTGGTTGCAGTGTACAATCGTCACCACTAGATGCTACTAAATCCCCTAAATCTTACACACTGCTCCTTTAAAAATGCAGTGTAGCATTTGTAATTTCCACTTTTTGTCTTATATATAACCCCTATGTGTGTAAGTATAGACATTCCTTGCAGAATCATTTTCCCTGTGATGCATGGCGTGAGTGTGTAGCTGAAGTGTGTGACATCTGGCATTACACCTCCTCATAGTGTGAAATCAGCCATGCCGTTGCCCCGTAACGCATGACAACTGCCTCGTCTTTGCTTTGACAATAATGTTGTTGTGATTGAGCCATCCAGTGATGGACTAGTGAGAGTCATCATCCATCCATCCGTCCATCCATCCATGTTTCATCCATTCCTGTCCATTCCATCAGCTTACAATAGCATCTCTTTGTGGATCTCCTGGCTCTGCTGAAGAGCCTCCTGTGGCTCACAGGCACCTAGTGTGACATGAATGAAGTGGCACATTCATTCAATAACGCCCACCAGTATTTTTCACTCAGGCAGTAAAGAAATGTATGTTACCGCCGTGTGATCTGGCAAAATAAACCACAGTAATAGCTCACAGAAGCCCAGTAGTGCATCTGTGAACATACAGCAGTATATAATTCAAATATACAGCTACAACAGACACATGAAGAAAATATGTGCATGGAAGTCCCATGGTATAAATACAATACTTTGTGACAGAGAACTATAATGAATTTTAAATGTTATAGTGACGTTAGAAATGAGAAGTTTAAATATGATAATGTCACTTTAAACTCACTAAAGCCTGACAAATACTTTCTAAGTCCTTGTAAGGTTCTTATAGGAATATTATACACAGCTTGAAATGATCCACTAAGTGAACATGGTGCTGTGGAATTATTTCTTTTAATGTTTTAGTACTTGTTAATGGTATTTCCCCCCCAGAATATTGCTTGCCTCTAACACACACTGAAACCAGCAGGCTATAAAGTTCATTGAAGTGAAGCCTCTTTATTTTGTTTCTGTAAAAACCTCCTTACATCAATGATGGATAAATCAAGTAGCCCTAATAGCCTGCTGTTAGTCGTTTGGCCATTTAGCTATTAAGGTTATGGGTTAGTGATGGTGAGCAAAATTACATTTTTACTGCAGTTCTGCTGTGTAACAGAATGCCTCCCCTGCCTCTTTCATAACACAAAATCTATAACAAAGTTTACACCTAATTGTTATGGAAGAAATGGAATTAGTTACATAAGCTACTTTACAGTTGATACAAAATACTGTAAATGACACAATTTGATGGCAAAAGAGAGACATTTCCTTGCTTTTCAAATGACTGCTGGAGTCTCTACTTCTTGCCTTGCAACCTAGTGGTGATGACAATACTTAAGGATGCCACTGCTCTCAGCCATACATAGTCTGGCACACAAGCTAGCCTAAAAATAAAGAATTTGTTTTTTACTTTTTCTATATCTGCTAAGCTAAGATAACCCTTGGCAATGAAGCAAACATCCATCCATCCATCCATTTTTAACTGCTTATCCAAAGGCAGGTCACGGGGGCAGCAGGCCGAGCAAAGCACTCGAGACGTCCCTCTCCCCAACAACGCTTTCCAGCTCCTCCTGGGGAACCCTGAGGCATTCCCAGGCCAGACAAGATATGTAATCCCTCCAGCGTGTTCTGGGTCTGCCCCGGGGCCTCCTACCAGTGGGATGTGCCTAGAACACCTCCAACAGGAGGCGTCCTGTTCAGATGCCTGTACCACCTCAACTGACCCCTTTTGACTTGAGGGAGCAGCAGTTCTACTCCGAGCTCCCTCCGGATGTCCGAGGTCCTTAACCTATCTCTGAGGCTGAACCCAGCCACCCCACAAAGGAAACTCATTTTGGCGGCTTGTGTCCGCAACCTCATTCTTTCGGTCACTACCCAGAGTTCATGACCATAGGTGAGGGTTGGGATGTAGATGGACCAGTAAATCCAAAGCTTTGCCTTCTGGTTCAGCTCTCTCTTCACAATGATGGTCAGGCATAGTGCCTGCATCACTGCAGATGCTGCGCCAAACCGCCGATCCATCTCATGCTCCCTTCCACCCTCACTCGTGAACAAGACCCCAAGATACTTGACCTCCCTCTCTTGAGGCAGTAACTCTCTCCCAGCCCAGAGGGGGCCACCCTCTACTTTCCGGTAGAGAACCATGGCCTCAGAATTGGAGGTCACTCTCATCCTGACTACTTCACACTTGGCTGCAAACTGCCCCAATGCATGCTGGAGGTCACGGCGTGATGAAGCCAACAGCACCACATCATCTGCAAAAACCAGAGCATTATGTATCTGAAAAATCAGAAGATGAGTGATGAAAACTAAAAGGTGATATAAGCGAGGATGCCACCCCCCCTGACCTGAATGCATCCATCCCCCTGCTCCATCCCTGGTAGCAGAGAGAGCGTTGGGGCAGAGGAGTTATTTGGTTGAATATGTTAGTTTAGACTGCCTGACTCATTGGTCCTTTATCTGACCGAGGTTTGTGCAAGTTATCACCCCAACCGTGGCTCTGAAATATCAGAGGTCTTACTGTGCTGTGTATTGATAAATCCATGGTGCTGTCCTTGGTGCTGAAGGAGCAGACGGTTTGTAATTGTGCCTTTTCCTCTCAGTGCCACTCTTCTGTCAGTTTCATCTTGGATCTATGATATTCTCTAAATTATATACTAAAAATCTCAGTTCTATAGTAGGCCTATATTATAGCCTATACACTCCATAGAGAAGTGTCACCTTCATGATCAAAGTGACAACATGTAGTCATAGAAGAGCGAGAGGAGAGACACATTTTTGCCTGTAGTATTCCTATAATCTTTTTATGTCTGTCATCATTCAGTAGCATCTGTGCGGCTAAAAATACACCCCTAGACCAAGTTACCTCTGTAGCGAAATATTTTAGGGAAGACGTGACTATGGTCGTGTAACAGTGTCCTTTGGGAGGTGTAGATGGGGGTGTGTGTTGGTTGGTGGTATGGGAGCAGGGGGGTGCTTTCACTGGATCATCCTACAGTTAGAAAGTAACAAATTTTTCAACTGTTGACAATTCAAGCTGCAACGATCAGTCGATTAATTGATTAGTCGATCAAAAGAAGACAAACTAGACAAAACACCAACTATTCTGATAACAGATTCATTGTTTTAATCATAATTAAAGCAAATTTGTCAAGTGTTTGCTTTTTCTAGCCTCTTAAATGTGAGAATTTCCTTTGTTTCTTTGTCGTTTAAGATAGTAAATGAAGTGTCTTTGGGTTTTGGACTGTTGGTTGGACAAAAGAAGCTATTTGTAGATGTCATTTTGGACTGTGGAAAGTTGTGATGAGCAGATTAATCGATAATGAAATCAGTAGTTGCAGCCCAAGTGACGATGGATTTAGACACAGAGCAGTAAATTGAGAGCTTCCTATAGTGACCCTTACTGTAATGATCCAACAGTAGTCATAGTGTATCCTGAGGTTAAAAATTGTGCCTAGTTGCTGAGCAGTGAGAAACTAGTGTTTGATTCCCTTTCCAACAATTTCCTCTCCAAACAGTAAGCATATGTGTTTCTAACTGTAGGACTCAGATGATTTTTCCATTTGGCTGTGTTTACATGAGAGCATTCTTAAGATTGAATTTTAAACACAGATCTGAGCGCATGGGCTTTGTACAAATACTGCTTTTATTTGCATAGACACACACACACACACACTCATGTGAAGAGTGAGCATTGCTGGGTATCACCCTGACACCTCATTGCTGTTATTCCCAGCCTGTTGCCCAGGAGACCGGCGGCATGTAGCTGCAGGTGGGTGCAGAGGTGGGTGTTGATGCCTTCCTGCCTCCTGTTGGAGCTCAAGGTCTGAGGATCACATGCCGACATCAAACAAAGGATTTGTCCACAGGCAGAGTCACAGGCTCACAAAAAAGCACTGAGTACTGTACAGTAGGTCGCAGCTGGAATGTCCTCTCTCTCAGCTCATTGTCCCCGGTCACTCCCCGAGTCTCGCTCATCAGTAGATCATTGTTTCTCTTCCTCTACCTGTCAGCATCCCTCACCCTCTTTCTCTCTCTCCCTCGCGCTCTGTCTCTCCTCTCGGTGTTTGGTATGATTATGTTACTAAGCAGAAGTCTCCTATCAGAATGTTCATTGGTGGAGCTCATCTTTGGCTGGTATTACATAACCGCTCCCTTTTCATCTCGGCGCCGACTTACTTGGATCGTAAGATAAACACCGGTTAAGTGGAAGCATAAAACTCTGTGAACATTTTCACTGAGTTCACCGCTCTGTTTCCTTACATCTCCTGCTAAAAAGTCAACATGTTGCTGAGAGAGGGCAGCGGGTAAAGAAGAAGAGGAAGAAAAAAGACATGCAAATACACTCACTGCTCCGAGCAGAGTTTTTTTCTTTTAAACGGAGTTCAGAGTCGTCAAAAGAATTTGCTGAGCCGCCACTCTTCATTTGAACACGCTCCCCTTTATTCTTAATGTTGGATAAATATGTAGCTGATGTAGACAGCCAGAGAGACACAGAGAGTTCACACAGAGGAAGAAAAGGTTAGATGGGGTGGAGGGGGACATTATTCTTTCTCGGACTGCGCCGGCCGTCACGCTTCTCCGGACTGCCGGTGCTTCACGAGGCTTCCCTCATCTGCCTCAGATATGGAGCGGATGGTTGCTAAGGCGGGGGCTGTGACCCAGCTGATTCGTGGGTTTTGGTTGCTAAGGCGTAGAAGATGTGATCCATCTGTCAGGTTGTGATCTGGCTGTGGTGCCGCTCAGACAGAGAGGGAGCAGAGGGAAGCAATCGAGAGAGAATGAAAGAATGGTATTGTGTAGGGTCTGTGTTTATAAATGTATGTGTATTGTTTGTGTGTGTGCATCAGGTGTGTGTTGTTATAAAAGGAGGGGGGGCAATACAGTTAAAAGCCCCTGGCTCTGAACAAAGAAGCCTTAAGGCTGGAGGTGTACGTCACATCAAACAGACTCCTGCTTCAAAGCAGCTCTATAGGTTATGCCTCATAGGAGAGAAAAACTTCAAACATACACCTAAAATTCAGCACGACCAAGACATCAATACAGGCGTACTGTTTGAATAGTACTGGAATCAGCTATGATGATACTCGGCTTTAGATGAATGCTTTATCTATGTATTGGCTCGGCATCTAAGGTCA
Source organism: Epinephelus moara (assembly GCF_006386435.1). Lineage (NCBI taxonomy): Eukaryota > Metazoa > Chordata > Actinopteri > Perciformes > Serranidae > Epinephelus > Epinephelus moara. The sequence goes on along the minus strand of NC_065525.1, from coordinate 18,227,640 downwards.
GAGATTGGCTTGATTTACAGATAAGTCTGATAAGCTTTTGTTTTTCAGGTTGTTTGATCTGCTTTTGTCTCAATCAGAGACAAAAAAAAAATCATTTTACCAATGTGGCATGTGTCTTGTCCTGTGCTGCAGAAGACGCGTACATCCCCGCACACCCTCCTCCCTCCTTCTTTTCCTCCCTTTCCTCCTCCTTGCAGGAGCCTTTGAAAAATAATAGCCGTGCACTGGGACCGCTATTGATTTGGTCTCGCCGTGCTCAGGGAAAAAAGTGAGCTTTATTTTCTTCAAAATACAGACCAAAGAGGAAAAAATTGGCTATGTTTTAGAGGGCCTTTCACATCCAATTTGTGTCTGCTTTCTTTCTTTCTTCCCCTTTTTGCTGTTTTGTCTACTTGTTCACTTCTGCCTGTTTTTCCTCGACTTTGTTCTGCCTGTCTTTCTTGTCAGTCTTCTTTTTGTTTATGTGGTTTCTTTCTCAATTCACCGCTCCCTCCGCATACCCTGACCACTTCTATGTTCTTTTTCTGCTCGTGCCTCTCTCTCAGTGCTGCAGCTGTCTTTTCTAGTCTCCGTTTCATGTGTCAGGCGCCAGGTAAAGCCGGACACACACCTACGTGGTCCGCTGCTGTATCTCCAGGTGCCTTTGTGACCGAAACCTACGTGTCCGTACTGATTCTCCCCCCATGTGTTCACAAATCTTATTTCTTCACATCCAGCTCCAGGCGGAATGGCACAGCCTTGTCGCACACGCATAAGCACACTCTGCACATATATGTCTGCGTGTGTGTGTGTGTGTGTGTGTGTGTGTGTGTGTGCAGAGAAAAACAAGCCCGGACTTGCACAATTGCACAGAAACACATAGATAGACACAAACACAGGGAGAAGGCACATAGTAGCTGGGCAGTGTTGGTGAATGAGAAGTAGCTGTGTTGTGTGTGCCTGAGGCACTCCTTCTAGCTACTGATGTAAGTTCGAGCCAAGTGGCTGCTCTTTCATGTTGCTGAAACAGTGTGTGACCACCCATGCTAAATGTTTGCAGACGTAGGGCATGAATGCATGGTCAGGTGGAATTTGAATGAATAGCCTAATTAATAGATTTATCAGCAAGTATATACTGTAAGAGGTTGACTAGGGAAGGAAAGCCTCAAAGACTTGATGTAACACCCTTAAATGGAGTATAACTAACCAGAATATCACACAAAGGTCATGACCTCTACTAGATTTTATACCATAAACTATTCTATCACATGAAAGTAAAGGTCACAGCAAAACTTTCCTCCATGATTATTAACAAAACAACAGCTCCGTCCTCTCCTCACAGTGATGCATCAATGCTACCACAGATTTGAATGCATATTACACAGTTGTGGCGTTGCTGGTATTGTGACAACTTTCACACAGTAGCTGTTGGAGACACAGCAGATGCGCGAGTGTGACATTTGTTGTGATCTATAATGCGAGGCTACGATAAGACGCCAGCACACCAGACTGTCGATAATGCGTAGATGTGTGCCGCCTGTAGATTTGAACTCATCCTTATTCACATTTGCGTGCGCATTCCCTGGCTCCCTCCGACCTGACGGCACCGAACATACTGCGAGGCAGAATGAATGGGAACAAGGAGGACACGTTGTGCAAGACGGTACTTTTTTTGTGGAGAATTTCCTCCTGCTCTATAAGCAGCTACCAGCGTCATCGCTCTGATTAAGTCGCATAAGAGAAAAGAGAAAATTTGGCCTCATTTACTTCCCCTGGGAGAGAGAACAAGTGTGGAGAGAGGGCTGGGGAGAGAGCGAGGCGTGGGGGGGGGGGGGCAGAAAACAAGGTGTCCTTGTGATCACATTGCAGTACTTTGAATGTGTTTGTCATTTGATTGCTCAGAGGTAGAAAAGCTTTTAGAGCACGTGAGAAGAAATGGTAGGGAGGTGGGAAGAAAATGAAGAATGGAGAGAGGGAGGGAGGGTTCCAGCGAAACGGAGCTCTATAAATAGCGTGTGTGTGTGTGTGTGTGTGTGTGTGGTCCCTGCAGCCTCATTGTGGCAACTTTGACTGTGGACCTCAGATTACGCAGAAGGGATTTAACCTGTGGCGTCACCCCAGGCTGCAGCTTATACCTATGGTGGTTTTCTGTGTACGTGTGTGTGTGTCTCTGCCAAACACAGTCATTTTCACCTGTAAGAATGTGTTTCTGTTGATCAGCACCTCGATTTTGTGAACAAACGCAAGATAAATTCTCCCACAGGTTTCTAAGCACATGCTAAGAGCTCAGTCATACAACATTGTAAACAACACAGTTTATTCAAAAATTGTGTTCTGCTTGAAATATATTCGTGTCCCATGAGGGGGTGCACACAGTGCCACTTGTCTTGCCTCTCCACTGGTGTTGCCCCCCCCCCCCTCGCCTTGGTTCAGCTACACTGGGAAGAAACTTGGGCCTGTCACCATATCCCAGAAGACACCAGCAGGCTGGCTGTCGTGGAGGCTGCTTACATCTACATGATGATATGCACTCAGCAGAGATTTGAGAGACAGAGGGGTTGACCTGGCAGGGACTCCAAGGAGACGGATTCCTGAGCAACACAAAAGGATAGACTCGACTGAGTACAAAAGGAATGATATGATATGAATATACTGACTGAGTGCTCTTTTAAATCACACAATTCCTTTAGGTTGCGTTGGTTTAATCTGCTTTCGGAACACAGAAGGTGCTAAATGATTAATAGAGCTTTGTGAACTTTCATTTTATGTGTCATCTGTTTTTTGTTTTTTTGTTCTTTTTTTCATTTTTGCACCTCCTCGCTCCATATTGCTTGGATATGAAGTAGCTCTTTTGATGTTTGGCTCTCTTTTTGGCCCTGTCTTTTGTAGCTTTCACTGCCCATTCCAGCTCCTTCTCAATTTATTCTAAACAAACCCCTGTTATTGCTGCAAGAAATGTAAAATGCATGACTGCCTTTACGTCAATGTACTTTGAAAGGACGAAAGCACCAATTTCACACTTAAAGTTCAGTTTACTCACCATGTTGAGTGCTGTGTAGCCTTAATAGCATTTCATGTGCAGCTTTTGACGGAGCTGTCTAACAATTATTAGAGTTATCTCGGTTTGGGCTTGAAGACTAGTCTCACGGAAGATGAGCTGCGTTACAGGAAATGTAGGATCCAGCGGTTTTGGAGCTTGACCCATACTAGGAACTCCAAGTCAAGATATTTCAACATCTCCTGCGAGATCTTTGTGGAGGTTTTGTACTATGTTGATGGAGTTCCCTTTTACCGTGACAATGATGTACCTGTGTCCTATCCCGTAACCATAGGAAGAAACAAAAACAGTCCAGGAGCAATGACATCTGGGAGCACACAGTCACAGAGAATTATTGACCCTGATGAAGCAGAACCCCACTGCCTTTAGTTACATCCAACATTTATGGGATCCATGTGATTTCAGTGAATTCATATCAATATATTCTTCCCAACATGCATTGACACTGTGTATTGCATTGGTTATATTATTAATTATTCAAGTTCCCGTATCAATTTGCAAACTTACTCTGGTGTAAGCGGCTCCAACCTCCACAGGCAACGAGCCAAAAACTTTAAAATAAAAAGTTGAAATGGAATGCATCTAACTACAGTCCGCCTCCTCGATTTGATTAAAAGACCCTGGTGGTTTCTAGATGGGTGGGTGGATGAGAGCAGCGTAGCTTGGTTGAAATCCAGGCTCACTAGAGTTAGCCATGAGCAGGATATTTAAAGGAATGAAACATATACACAGACAAATGTCAGGGGAATACAAGCTCACAAACACATGTAGACACTATGTATAGACACTATATATATTCATGGAGATATAGTGGATGAGGATGCCGCTCCTCCTTTGAAAAAGTTTGACATTTATGGACATCAATTCCCCAGAGGACTTGGCTCATCCACAGCTTTACCACTACAGCAAAGCGGAGACGGAGAGTCAGCTAGCTGTCTAATGAGGTGATGATGGTAGCGGGCATACTGTGTATGATAAGAGGCGGCAAGGATTCTGAGTCGCAGTTGAATATGGAGTGGTAAAGGAGGGCACACAAGTGTGTTGGCTTTTGCCGGATTGTCATGCAGTACCACAGAATTTTATGCCACTGCTTTGATTAAGAATGGATGACTACGCTTTGCTCTTCTCTCCCTTCATCCTTCTTTCATATTTTTATTTCTCTCTCTCTTTCCATCGCTCTCATTCTCATTCCCCCATTTTTTTGGAGGGGAACCCAACACAGAGACGTATGGATGAGGAAAGATGTCAGAGAGGGAAAGGTAGGAATAAGGACCAGATGGAATGATGGAGTAATAGCTGAGTGACAGGAGAGATGAAGGGGGGAAGAGAAAGACATAATTGGATGAAAGGAGAAACGGATCCATTTCCAGCTTATATAAATGTTTGAATTTTAAAGGTGCTTCTGCTGATGTGCGGCTGCGGATGTGCTGCACTACACCCCCCACCCCTGCTCCTTCTCTTAGCCAATCATCGCACCACACTGCTGTATTTGGGTCATAGCAACGTGTTGCTGCTGTCTCCACTGGCAGATACATTGTGCTGTAATCTCCGAAAAATAGGCTGGGAGGAGGAGAAGAGTGAGAAAAGTGGGAGAAGAGAAGGGGTAGTGACAGAAGCGAGGAGCTTTCTCCCTTTCCAAAAATTGAACCTCCTCTTTTTGTGATTTTCTCCCAATACAGAATCTGTCTTTGCCTTCTCGTCACCTCTTCCTCCATCCTTATTTTGAGCTGTACTTTGCGCGTCCTGCAGCAGCCGCAGGAGCCTCATTCCCCCCGTCAGCCTCTGTGCCTCCCTCGCTTTTATTCATGAGTGGATTCACACTGTGCCCAAATCATCAATGAAATCTTCTCAAAACTCCTGCACTTAAAGTGGATCTGAAAATCACTGGTGTTTAAGGGGGAACGTTTGAGCCATTGATTTTCCTACCGCTCAAAAGCCCCGCTGATATTTAATGGATGGTCCATGGGGAGAGAGAATGAGAGAGAGAAAGAACAAGTAGACAGGGGGGGAGGCAGATGCACGGCAGATGGGATGAGAAGACGTGGATCGAGACAAAGAGAGAGATGATGAGATGACTTCACCTCTGAAATGGTGGCAAAACACCTGAGGCACATAGATGGAACCGCACATGTTGAGATTGAGGGCTGCCTCTCATTCACCTTCAAATTCCTTCATATTCTGCGGCACTCTGACCCACGGTAGAGCGTGTTGGATTGACCTAGCACGCCGTCAGCCCACTGTTAGCCTGTTTCCCCACAGAGCTGTTATGGACATGCTCTCTCACCTCTCCACTTGCTTTTTGTCAGAGGGAAGACTAATGGATTTCAATCTGATGCTTGATCTGCTGAGCTGACCCTGAACCCTTTCGCTGTACACTATATATGTGTTGTGTGCATTTCTCTTCCAAATGACTGACTATAGCTGATGCTTTAGATGGCACCTCTTGTTGTGATCGCCAAATAATAAGATGATATTTATACAGTCTTCGCCAGCTTGCAAACCTAGGTGCTAAATAACAATTGTGTAAAGCCAACAATAACATCAATTAATTCACTGAATCTGTGCTGGATTTGATTTTTTTTTTAAACAACAGAACCAACTGTACCCAGAACTACAGTTAAATAATTCCCCAACCAGAGACAACGAATTACCAGAACCATCCGGGGTGCCATAACATGCACACTGCAGCCTCACAGGAAACATGGACAATTAGAAAGCAGCAGGCTACAATGTAAGAAGAGGCAAAAAGGACTTAACTGCAATGCACGAGTTGAAGGAGCTGACAGGATCATATCTCACTGGAGTTGTGCCTTGTGTGATTCCATTTGACAAATAAATGATGATTGAATGATTAAAGTAACTCGGTGTTTAGGTACAGGGCCTTCATCAAGGTGTTTTAGAGAGTCTGGTACACTAGTAGTTGCTTAAAGTGCACCTCAAACAAGGGCTGGGCAATATGAAGATACTTCATTATCGAGATATGAGACCATATATTGGCGTAGATTTTGGATATCGTTGTATAGTGATATGACATAAATGATGTATTTTCACTCATTTTAAAGGCTGCGTCATAGCAAAATGATGTAAATATATCAACTTACCGGACATTTACTTAGTTTACATATCCACATTATTGATGATGAGTGATTAAAAATCTTTTCTGTTAAAAAAACAACAGCCATTCCTACAACTTTTTTGCATCAGAGGGGGTATTTGGTCAGAAATATTGTTATATTCGATTTTTTGTCTCCCACGAAGCGCTTTTGAGGAGATTTAAAAATACTGAGATATGTATCATGTATCATGTATCGAGATATAGCCTAAAAATATTGTGATATAATTTGCAGGAAATATCGCCCAGCCCTACCTCAAACACAGACATTTCAAATTAAAAGTACACAAAAAAATGTAGCATTAAAAGACCACACAAACCATCCAAAAATACAGCAACAGAAGTAGGGACTTATACTCAAGTATATATTGAAGGACTAGTTCAACATTTTGGGAAATGTGCTTATGTTCTTTAGGTTTTTCCACTGCAGCTTTTGCATAGATTAATCAAAGGGGTGTGTACAGGGTAAATGTAAAAGATGAACCCCTTTTAAGTGGAAGTAGCATTTCCAAGTAGTATTATTGTTGGTGCCACTGTTAGAAAGACAACTGGATTGCGTTTGGTTTTCCTCAGAACTGAGCAACTACCACAGTTACTTTGGCTGCTCCATCATTTGCATTTCGGCCACTGGGGATAGTTACAGCAAAGAACTTACTTTGCTTACTTAAGACAGCTACCAATAGCTACTGTAGCAGGGATAACAAAAGCACTCTTCCTGTTTTGGTTGCAATGGTTGATGCACTTCCTTTTTGCCGTAAATTGAGCCTTCATTTTTGTGGGAGATAGCACCCGGTGGCAGACAGAATTGCATAGTGAAACTGATGCTTGTAGGGGACCAGTTTTAACGCAGGGTTTTTTGTTGTTCTATAGGCATTACATTGTGAAGTCAATTTTCACTTCATAATATTAAGTTAAAGCAAAAAAAAAATGTCTGTGTCCACTTCAGTTAGCTTAATATTTTCAATACAGGCATGAGAGAGGTTTTGATTTTCCAACTCACATCTCGGCAAGAAGATGAATAAGCACGTTTCTCAAAAAGTTGACCTGTTACTGTAAAAGTGGTTAATAAATTGCAAAATGACATACTATAAAAGTCTGTATTCAGTCCTTTGGTATACATGTGTCTGAGATTTTGAATACAGAACACTTCTTTCCATTCAGGTTAGTATCCCTCCCCCTTAGTCCCAGAATGACCTTATCAGTACCAATAAAAGAAGTAATTGAATGCTTGAATATCTGGCCTCCAAAAATGTCTGTCCACTCAATATTTTACATCTAATGGTGCAATGATGAAGACAAACTGCTGGAGTAGCCTTTAAATGATGAGGATAGATTATTGTGGCAGAGTCTATTGCACCCTTGAGTCCCCACTACTAAATATTTCAAATTAATAAAAGAGAAGTTCGATGGCAAAAAGTTGAGGCTTCACATCAGCTCGGTTTACACTACATAGGGACTAACTTTACTATACACGCACAAGAGGACACCCAGAATGCATCGCTGTGTCTCACCTGCGGGTGCCCTCTAACTGTTTGCAACACAGACGTCTTTAATCAACCACGCTGACACGATGGAAGACTTCACCAAAGTTGTGTTTATCAGTGCAGCCTGCCGGTGTTTGAGTCCTCATAAATATGAATAAGGTTATGAGTCACGGAGAGTTCAGAGGTGTTCGTGCGCGTGTCTCGTGTCTAATGTGTGTGTCTGCTCCTCTTGGAGATGGTGTGTGTTGGGCTAGAAAATAATGCTTCCCCGAAGGCTCCTTCATGCAGTTTATTACACATCAGTCCCGTAACGACTACCATCTCTCTCTCCCTCCTTTCCATTTATTCCTCTTTCTCTCCCCTCCATCTCCTTCCCTTCACCCGTCCGTGCCGCTCCCTCACTCCCAGCACTCAGCGCTAACAGCCGGTCCCTCTCCTCTCTGTATGGTGATTTTCTCTCCTCGACGCCCTCCCTCACTGCCCGTCTTGCTTTCTCTCTCTGGCGGTGGGTGTGGGACGCCGGGACCACTCCACGGCTTTCCCTGCATCATTGCTATCTGGTGGCAACGATAATGACGGCGGGAACGAGGGATGGAGGAACGGAGGGGTGGAGAGAGGGAAGCGGAGAGATGGAGTGCTCTTCCACAGCGGCTGCCAGTGACTGCATTAAGCAGCCCTCGTACGCTGGGAAGGGCCTGACGAGGGACGTTGTCATCTACCCTCTGTTGCTTTGTGCTTTCTCCTACACATCCAGAGTGATAAATGAGAGTTTGTGAGGGTTTTTGTTCACTTGTGCGGTAAATTACCTGTAGCTTCACACATGATGGTGTGTGTGCAGGTGGAGGCGCTTGCTTGCACATCCACATTGAGCTGCATTGCCATATGTGAAGACTCTTGTCTCAGGCTTCCATTCTGTGGACAGAAACGCCTCCACACACTCTCCTGCTACTACTTAACCTCACCAGCTCTGAGGTGAATCCGCTCCCTTCACCCAGCCTGAGGGCTAAGGACTCAATTCAGATTCTCACCCCCACATGCAATAATTTATCCACCAATGTGATAGAGCCCGTGGGGTTCTGGTCAGTTTTATTAGCTAGTTGGAGGCTGAAATAGACGGCAATTCATTGCAGCCTTTAGATTTAAGATTTAGAACTTGTTAGGTCGTCTTAATCTTGTTGTTGTGATCCTCTGAACCACTCTGTTTCTATTCTTGGGATATTGTGAAAGGGGATGCTTGACCCCATTTCCCTACTTGACTGGCACATGTTGCACCCCGTGGGGTGAAGTAGGAGAAGAATTAGTTATTTATCTCTGTGTGTGCAGAAATAGGTGTTATATTTTTAGCAGAGGGCTCAGGCTTTAAAGGTTGTTGAAAACCTTCTTCTCATGTGGAGAATCTCATTTGTAGCTGTGATTTTATTAGACTTTTTTTTTTTTTTTTTTAACAAGCTCTACAGCTCATTCCCAATCCTGCTTTCCACCCCCTCTCTCCTTTTTTTGTCTCTGCAGTCAAGGGTGAGGTGCTGCAGCAGTTTGGGAATGTTAACATGGAGTGCCGGAGATCAAATTAGATATCTCAGCGGTCTATTTGTATGTTACCGCGTGTCCTTTTTTTCGTTTGGTGTCGCTTCGGTGACAAGGGAAAGCAGGAGAGACAACAGAAGCAAACGCGGCGCGACACAAAGTTGGGCAACGATGTCCTGGGTGTTGTGTTTGTTGTCACAGCAGCGCCACGGATACTTCTGAATTAGCATGCTTTATTTTGTCACATTTGTCTGTGCTACTCTGCCGCTGTTTGTTTGTTTGTTTTTTTTCTTAAGGCCAAGAAGACAGTTTTATTTGGATGATATTATAGCAGTAACATTACACAACTTAAGAACAGAAAAACAAGATCAGATTAATTAATTAAGTCCTCTGTGGTCTAGAATGAGTAGATCTAATCTGCAGTCCTTATTGTGTGAGATTTCCCTCTATCATTTTAATAATTTATGGAAGGAAATTTTCTCCCATCCTTCACATGTTGTCTCTTTTTCCTTCTCTCTCTATCTCTTTTTGAGTCTCTCGGTGCCCCATTAGTCGAGCTGTTTGCTTTCTTCTCTCTTACACCACTTAGGCCCATAGCATAAGTACATCCACACATGCAGAATGTGTACACCAAGTTGAACTGGCCTCTAAATATCCTCCAGTCTTCACATTTTCCCATTCTCTTTGAAGGATATGTTGTTTTAGATGCCGTGGCATGCTGTGCTCGAGTCTTCTCTGGCGTAAATATCTCTCCTCTCCTCTCCTCTCCTCTCCTCTCCTCTCCTCTCCTCTCCTCTCCTCTCCTCTCTCTTCTTGTCATTTCCAATACTGTGCAGATCCTCACTTTGCCTCTCTGACCTCCCACGAGGTAAACTCATTGACCCCAGCTCCCGCTGTCTACATCCTGCATGGAGAGCTGGTCCTCTTACTGGCTGACTTGGCTTTTGCTCTGACAGTGTGGATGCATTTATGGAGCTGAGCGTCTGCAGCGGAGCTCTGGTCTGTTGCTTGACCTAGCTTTAGTTTAGCACGGCCTCAGATTTGTGTGCGCGCGCATGTGTAGTCACGCATGTCTTCTTCTGCTTGGTGTGTTTGTGTGTGCGAGAGTATGACAGTTCTGTTTCCCAACACAGTTTCCCTGCCCTGTTGCCTTTCCATTTGACTCAGACTAGGTGAGCCCCAGCCTCCATTGGCTGCCGGTCACGGCTGGCCAGAGTGTTTTAAGCCCGGGCACGAGGACTCAGTGAAGGTCCGGACTGTGGTCAGGGCTCCCAAAGTGCCTTTTTTAAAGTGTCCTTACCAGCCGGACAGGGAAATAAACCATCATTTTCAAAACTGGACGGGGCTATGAACCCAACACCGCTCTTTCACGCTCTCTCATTCTCATTATGTCCACACTCTCTACTTTCCGTCTCTCTCCTCCTATAATATTCTGACCCTTCCAGCCTCTCTCGTCACATCCCCTGGCTATGGGAGTTGAATGGTGCTCATTATTGAGGCCTTTAGACCAGTTCTGTTGGAAATGTGGCTCTCTGCAAGCTGTGAACCAGCTAGCTAGTCCGTTCTGACTGGCTCTTTGTGTGGCTGCCTTGGAAGCAGGGAACACTCCTCTGCTGTCCTGAGAGGGTAAAGCTCAGACGCAGCTGCTTTAGAGTCAGAGGCACAATAAGCACGGTTCACTGAATGATGGTTGAGAGAAAAGAGGCAGAAGGAGTGAGAGAAAGAAGGGAATGGCAAATAAAGATGACTGCAGAAGTGAACGAGAGAGATTCAGCAGTACTCCACACTGATGTGTTGCCACAGGGATACCTACACACACTCACACACACACAAACACACCACAGATCATTAGTGTCACCAGTTGTTGCTGTTTCAGTCATTGCTTTAGATGTAACATACAGTAAGCAAGAAAAAAAAAATAAAGGCAAAAACTCAAGAAAAGAAATGAATCTGTAATTTGTCACCAAGGTGTCAGTGTTGTAGCATATGATCACACAGTGAGTAATGAGGGGGATCCACAGGGCCTGTATCACATCTGCCTGACAGCTTCATGTTCTTTAAGTCTTTCATGATTAAAAATGCCAAATTAAGGATGTAAAAATTAGTGGAGCAAGGTAAAGGATTGTTAGTGTTGGGTACACATACTTAAAATCAGGTCCACACACTGGAAGATATAGTATAGGTGTTGTGTTTTCTCTGGAGGCAAACACATGTTTTTTCTTTTAACCTCAACACCAGAGTTGTGTAGAAAACATATGCTCTTTTACCTTTTTGCTCTCCGCGTCATGTCAGTAATTCTATAGCCTTAGTGTTAGTTTATTGTCTGATGGCAAAGTGGATTGAAAAATCAATAACTTCATTTTCTGTCCCTTTTTTTTTTGTGGCAGTGGTGATGGTGGCGGGGTTGATACACTGTGAGGCTTTTCAAAGGGAAACAAAATGTACACAAAAAAAGGAAAAAAAAAAAAGAAACGCTTGAATTTCTGAAATGGATGTTTTCATCCTTGGAGTGAATTGAAAAGGAATCAGTATTTTTCAGTGTCAAAGATGCTGCTCTGAGTATTTTACCTGACTGATACTTGAGAACTGGGTATGAAAAGAATACTAGAAATTGTATTCAAGTAAGTGCTGTTCTTAAGTTGAGTTTGGTTCCACCGTTGCCTCGTTGTTGCCTTGTTGTTGTCAGAGACATTTGTTTCTGCCCTCTATTGTTTGCACATATGTCAACATAAATGATGCATAGAGGTATGTGGGCAGTGATGATCTATCTATCTGTTTTTGTATGCAAAGGTAGCATAAATGAGTCTTTCTTGTGCACAGCAAAGTCCTCCTTAATCTGCTGTAGGTTAAATGTCTCTGCTCGTTTGAGCTTGATTAGCACTCTGTAGTCACAACTGTGACAGCCATTAATTCAAAAAGAGCAAAAAGGCCTCACACACCTTGCTGATAGCAAAAGGTTCTACATGAATGTAAAAGTCCCTGCTGGAGGATCCACCATAATTATTTTAGCCAGACACAAATGCCCCAGTTGCAACATTGTGGGTGTGTTTGATTGGGGTCACTTGGCATGCTCCACAGATGTTGCATCAGTGATTAAATAAGGTAGATGCAACCTGGCGTCTACTTGTGAAAACAAAGCCAATTTAGAAGCGGAGGCTCAGGCAAACATTCAGTCCCAGAAGCTCAATTGACCCATTTATTTTTCTGTACATGCACACAAATATTGATTAAACCAAAAACAATGTGAGAGTTACATAGATGATTGCTATTTCAATGTAAATTTTCTCTTTTCTATCGATTTTCATTAACTGCTGCAGTATCCTATTCTTTCAAGACCCCTTGGTGGAATTTTTCATTAAAGAGAAAGCAGGGAGTGTAGGTTTTTTTCTTTCTTTCAGGCCATTGTGCGGGTGGATTATAGTTGAATTTCGCCATGGGGGCACAGAGAAACCTTTTCTTCCTCAGCTCCGCCACAGCTTCTTCTGTCTTCTCCCTCTGCTTCCCTCCTCTAGAGCTCTCTGTAGACAACATGAGCTCTGCTCTCTCTTTAAAGAGGTGTGTGTTGGTAATGTGTGTGAGTGTTTACTCTAAGAGCAATGCTCCAAGCTGAGGGTTAATGCCAGCAAAGAGAGGTCTATATCTCTATTAGCAAGGGGCAGGACTGCCTCTCTCCGTGTGTTAAGGTTGTTGGTGGCAATCTAAGAATGATGAGCTGATTAGTCCTCCCTGTGGAGATCACACTGGTTTGTGGGGAGTGGAAATCAGACGCACACACACACACACACACACACACACACACACACACACACAAACAAAATTTGCAATATATTGCAATATCTATCTCCATTAATTTTTCCAAGTCATTGCCAGAAACACCCTGTGTTTTTATGCTTGCCTGGGTCTGTGTGGGTTTGTGTGCAAGCGCTGGGTGTTTGACTATCCCACAAGTAGATCGCTCTAATGAATTCCAGCAGGTAGTTTGTGCTCTGTGTAGAGCGGTGTTGGACTACATCCCTCTGATTTCCGCTTTACTCTGACCACTTTCTCCCCTGGAAAGCAGCCATAACCTCACCACTAGCCCATCAGACTGGGAGCTGCCCAGTGCCAAATGGACACCCTGGCTTATTACATGCATTTCTGCGTGTGGAGTTTGGTGTGTTAAAAGGACATGGGAATAATTTAGGTCTAATAGTTTTGTGTCTGGTGTCTGCTAGGTGGATTGGGGCTGTGAGATCATGGAAAATTAGAGTTCTTATGTATCCCACTGGTACACTGCTTTTTTTTTTAAAAACAATTGTGCACCCAAGCAAACAGCATTTTTTTTTCTGCTTTACTTATTTTAGTGCAGAATTTATCAAAATATCAAAGACGAAGGAGTAATACTGCATCTTCTTTCTACTGTTACAGTCTTACTTGTGATATGCTCCAACCCAGCTGGCCACCAGTGCTTTTCAATGTTGATGTTTGGTTGAATTTAGGTTGTGACAAAGGGTGACCAAAATTCAATGTCAGGACAACATCTAAATCCAGCGTCAATTGATGTAGAATACAGACAACAGATGACAGTGATATTGTGTTGGTTTTAAGTTGTGTTGTTGAGTAACCAGAAAGCAGTCTTCTTAACATCTCATACCAACGTCATCTTGAGGTAGGTTACTGACATTTAGTTGTAGGGCATGGAGAATAAAACCCAACCTTAAAAATTTAAAAAATATCTTCAACCTAATTTTTTGGGTTTCTTCAGGTACTTCAGCTTCCTTCCACAGTCCAAAGACATGCAGGTTAATTGGTGACTCTAAATTGCCCATAAGTGTGAATGTGAGCATGAATGGTTGTCTGTCTCTATGTGTCAGCGCTGCGACAGTCTGGCGACCTGTTCAGGGTGTACCCTGCCTCTCGCCCAATGTCAGCTAGGATAGGCTCCAGTCCCCCTGCAACCCCTAACAGGATAAGCGGTTACAGAAAATCAGTGAATGAATAAAATTTGACGTCTGTCCAACGTAAGAGTCAAATATTTTTCTGGGTTTATTTTGACGTCTGGTGCCAGCAGGGAAGACTCATACTGCAAACCGTACAGAATTCCTACCTGTATAACTGTACTAAAATATGCTCACACTTTAAGTGGGGATAATGATTTTAGTCTTTATCTGTGGGGCTGGGTGATGTGCAAGGTGTTATTATTGGTCATGCTCACACATAAAGAAATGTTTGGCTATCTGTGCCCTCAAGGGAACTGAAAATGTGATAATCACCTCAATATTGCCAAATTTGCATGACTATTAATTCTGGAAATGGTAATATGGAGTTACTTGTGACTAATTATGCAGCCCTAATGGCCAAATATCATTGGAGTGTTATAGGAGTGATTACTAGAAATTGAAAGAGAAAGAAATGGGTGGAGTAAAGAATTGGAAGACACTGACACCCCCACCTTTATTCACAGGTCTTAGAATAACATTTGAGAGTTAAATATGACACAGTATTTCCTGCAGTGACTCAATCAGTGACACTAGTTGTAGCCATGTCTATGTTCCACTTTTGTTACAGTTGTACTTCAGGTTTCGAAGCCGCGTGACAGAGTACAAGATTATACATTACATCAATAATGTATATAGGGATATGATTGTATTTTCAGTGTTATTAGATTGTACTCACGCAGAGTACACATGATTAAATAGAGGATTTGTTGAGATACTGATTTGGTTTGCATTGTGTTTGCATGGCTTAGAGTGTGTATGCTTTCGTGCCTTGTCAGTGTATACAGTCATTTGCATTGGACTCTCTTCCCACCCCTCTACCCCCTCTGTGTATACATAATTCCCCTCATTGATTTCTGGCTGGACTATTTGTCACCCACTTACTCAAGTCAAATTAGAAAGCACTGTTCGTTGTATCCACAATTCAATCGATTAAAGGGGGGGTTGGGGGGCACTCCCAAACTAAATGTAATGAATATAATGCTTACTGGGGGGGAAAGCCTTCATGGATTGTGCGTGTTTGTGTGGAATTAATGGGAAATTTCCAGCTTGACAAAGCATGAGTTATCCAGTATGCGTGAGGATAGAAGGGAGCTGCAGCGCAGAGCTGGTAGGTGTAATTTACATTAGTGTGAGTCACTGCCTCTGTGGCCCTTTGCAGCACACAATCCCACAACACACTAAGCCCCTAGAGATATACGGCATTAAACATAAACATTCATTTGGAAATAATGCTTAAATATACAGTGCTCTCACCTCTCTTTCTCTTTTGCCTCGACACATACCAGCTTTGTGTCCTGCGACTGAAAAGATATGATACCCTTTCATTATTCATTGAAAAGACTTGAAATTCCATTTCTCACTTACCTGCTCATTTGCCTAAAATGCTCGATACTTCTCCTGAAAAACAAATGAATGCCTTCCTCAATTAGAGAGATTGACTGAAAATGGGCTTGGCTCAGTGCCTTCGAGTGTGTGTGTTTGCAAATGTGTGTGTAAAAAGGTGAAATGAGCTCCGGGGTACTCACGTTGTCGCTCCTCTCCTTCTCCTCTCTCTTCATCACTCGTCTGTTTCTCGCAAGGAGCAGGAAAGTTGACACGGGGAGAGAGGAGTGCAAACAAATAATTTTTCAGCCGTCCATGGTAATAGGTAATATGCAGCAGCTGCACACCCTCATATCCACACACATACACACCCCTCTTTCTATGGGACAGTGAAAAGTAGTGTTAATGAAGCCCTTTAGTGGAGTGGTCTTTGGAGAAGCTGCCAAACATGAGCCCCATAGCCCCCTTCACCAGCCCCCCCAGCACAAGAACTCATTACTGCCAATTAGCCCAGCACTTAGAGTCCTAATGGACCCCGTCACGCATACACACACCCTCACTCACAGTCGGATTCACACACAACTACTGTATGACTGGGAAAATAGCAGCCTAATTTTAGCTTTTGTGCTGGAAGGCTGTGACTCAAGTACGGGCATTGTGCCATTGTGATGTAAATTCAGATTACAGTATAGATGTTTGTGGTAGTGGATGAAGTAGCTGGCTCAAAGAGTCAAAGCAAAACTGTTTTTTTTCCTCTTAGTAGCACCCATAAACTCATACATGTCTTATCTTGTGTGCGATGCATCTCTTGGATAAAATGCACCTGTGTTGTTATCGAAATGTATTGCACAGAAATGCCCTTTGAAACATTACTTGCACTGAAAGTAGAGAAAAACAAGAAAACAGCAGTATATGCATTGATTTGTTTTATCTTTTGAAAGTACCTCCATTTTCTGCCCAGGTTGAGAGGCTTTGTACTGGATAAGTCGAAAAATCTTTACTCGCTGTGTGATGTGAGCATGTCTGATCAAGCCACTTCATACTGAATCACCCAAATGCCTGTTGCATTAGCTATAGTTAAAGTTCAGTGGAGGTTGGCTTTTTCTGCTCGTCTCAAAAGCAAGAATTATTTCCAAAGAACTGTCTCCGCGAGGTTGTCTGGATGTCAGTTCCTCTAATCATGTTTGAGGAAAACTCGTCTCGGCTCACAGAAAACAAGGGAAACTCATCCCGGAGAAGAAAGCGTCGAGCGTGAAGTATACACAGAATAAACAGTGAAGATAATGTCGCCTGTACAAATCAATTCAGCGTTAGGGCCATCAAGCATTAACCCAGAATCTTAGCAGGGAGCGTTTTACGGTGCCTGAGTTCGGGGAATCTAGTGTGTTTAGAAATTTGGCAATCAGGTTATCCGTGAAACATGATCATGCACACTTTCTCTCTTCATGAAGGAAAACTTAAATGAGAGATAGACGGAGATAGCAGCAAGAGGGACGCCGAGGAGAATGGGAGGTAGGGAGGGAGCGTAAAAAGATAAGCCGGACAAGGTCAGTACATTTGAGCTTGAGGAAATGAGCTCAAATCAGAAGAAGAAAGGGGTGAAAATTGAAAAAGAAATAGAGCATTGTCCTATACGGCACAAGTAGCGCATGAGGTAATAGAAATATGATTAGCGAGAAGGGATTGTCATGGGTTTTACACTGTGTGTTTGTGTGTGGTCGCGGCGCAAATCTGTGCATTGTCTCTGTGTGACCTTCTCTCTTTAGTATGCAAGTAACAGTTGGTCGCAGCTTATTGAATGAGAGCGAGATTGAAATGATGAAGTGGAGCTGCACAGAGAGGTCAGCGGGTTTCAGTCTCTCTGCAGCCAGCTTTCACCTGGTGTCCCAAGTGTAACATAGTCTGAGGTCTGAGTCAGCTGTGGAGCTGTTAAGAGCTGCAGCTAATTATTGTTGCCATTATTGATTGTCTGAATTAATTTTTGATGAATTGATTAACCATTTAATCTTTAGAATGTCTCAAGGTGATGTTTGAAATCAGCTTGTTTTGTCCCACTAACAATCCAGACACGTGAAGTGCTCAATTGTCAATCGAATTAAACAGAGAACAGGGACAAGCTAGTTTTGGCTTTGTTGCTTGATAAACCACTTTAACAGGCAACCAGTCCTAAAATTAATGTCAGTAAAAGAATGCATACTAGAGCTGCTTTCCTTAAACGAAAACAAAACAAAAGCTGGAGGGGGATGGAGACTAGTCTGTGGACAGTGCGTCTACCGTGCGTGTTTGTGTGTGCATACTACACAGTGGTACAGATGTAGAGGGGGACACAAGCTGAGTGGGAGTGTGTTGCTGTTTCTGCAGGTATATTTTTGTCTGGAATTGATTTATACACATGGCTCCAGTATACGCCTGCGTGCATGTGTGTATATGTGTGTGCGTTCGGTGGAGCGGGGAATCCCGGGTGGTGTTTTTTGCAGTTCAGTGGGATGCACCTGAGCCCCGCTCTCAACCAATCAGATGCTTGTGATTCAGGTCAGGTGCCTCATCTCGGGTGGCACAGCCGTAGAGCTGGATACACACATACACATGCAAACACACGAGCATAGCGCTATTATTGGTTTTCATGTACCAGCAAACAACTGGGAAGACATCTGCACATTTATTTTTATAGTGCAAAACCAATTTAATAAATGCAATTTGGAATTTAAATTGTTGTTTTTTCTTGATGTTTGTATTTAATTTGGAATTTATGTTGAATTGTGGGTGAAGATTCTCAGTCATCCAGATCATAGTCTGAGTGGGCGGAAGTTCGCTGCATAGATCAGCCTCTCATTGGGCGGAACGAGCCACCTGCTGAAGTCCCGCCCTACCACCTCCGGTTGTCATAGTCGACAAACGTCCTTTACTAACTTTTGCGGTGTTTGATCTTGCAGGGATGTAGCCATTTTTCTGCCATGGTTCGCGTCCTGTAGGCGATATTTTTGTGGGCGTGTTACACCAAAACCTGTTTCCCCCCAGCAATATTTTTGCAAGTGCACTGTTGCTGTGGCACCACCAAGAACGATTGTGATTGGTTGAAAGAAATAAAAAAAGCTGGGGCGTTTTTTCCTCCAATCTTAAAGTGAGAGTCGGCGCAGCCAGACCTTTCTTTTCTTGACAAAGGTCTGGTGAGCGAGACTATCCAGGTCATGGTAATTCTACTGTAAGTACGGTAATTATTGAAGAAGTTTCACCTCTAAAGCAAGTCCTGTTGCCTCCGATATCGCACTTAGAATCACCATGACCTGTCTGACTGAGAGTCTTCACCAACATTTTGCCAAACAATTTGGGAGGAATGCCCTTCGACTGGTACGGGAATTTGAGAGAACATCTAGAAGGCAGGCTGATTACAGAAGCCACCTGCGTTTCAATATGAGATGCAGGCGACACTGCATCATTCCAAACAGCTTATGCCTGGGTTTCACCATGAGGGGACACAGGGCTGCAATGATCTTTCAGAGGGCTCAGAACCAGCTGTTCACAAGAGAGTGAGACAGCTTCACTTCACCATTGATGTACTGAGAGGTCAAACATCTTGAAGAAACGACAGCAAGTCCAGCTGCTTGCGATATAGCACATAGAATTTATGTTTGATTGTCAAAATAATACGATGATCCTAATTTTCAGACACTATTAGGCATTTTCTAAGTTTTCTTTTACATGCAAAATGGTACAAAATACAAATGTAACTGTTTTTGGAACTTGTTTTTGTACAGTATATATATACACTTATAATCCTATACCATGTGGTCCTCTGTGTTGTGTGCATGTCCGAGGGTCTGGCCAGGTCAGTATGAACAGCGTGTCTGATTGTATGGACTGGACAAGTGCCAGCCGCTGACCTCCCCTCATGACAACACACCACAGCACGCAACATGGCTCAGAGGCAGGAGGAATGATCAGATGGTCAGAGCGAGGGAGGGGATGAGGTGATTGAGGGTGATTGGAGGAGAGAGGAAGCGAGGACAAGAAGAGGGGAAGACGGGGGGAAGAGGAAAACGGACACAGGAAGGAGTAAGGGGAGGAAACAAAGGAGGAGAGAGCTTTCACAATCCAAGCACGCAACAGTTTCTGTTTCTGTGAGTGGAGAAAGTTCGTAACAGTCGTATGGGTGGCCGGATGGTTCCCCTGGAGAGGAGAGAGGAAATGGAGAATTAGAGCTGTTTTCCACTCTCGTGGTTTCATTAATTTAGGTGATGGTGTGTGTGTGCTGTTGCTGTTCTATAAAAGACTGGTAACCAAAGCTGACATGAGACTTCCACCGTCTCACACACATACTCACACTTATACCAGACAGCCTGGAGCTCTGTCACCTCCTTCAATGAAACTTGTTTCTGGAGAATTTGGTGTGTTTTTACACAAATGACTTGAGGAAGTGTAGTGTGGAAACAACAACACCATTTCGAACCTTGCTTGTTAGTGTTCCAAGTGGGATTCATCAAACTCTCTCTGCACAAACTTGGCATAAATCATTTGTTCCTACCTAATAAATGCCACCTGTTGATGACTAGGCGTGTTCAATAGAGTTGATCGTTAGCATAATTAATGCTCCCTAATTGCTGCGTAATGCTACCCATTCCCCGAGTATATAAAAGAATTCAACACAGCAGAGATTCAAGTCCTGCTGTTGGAAATAATCAGACAAATCCGAACAAATTTAGCACTCTCTGTAGTCGTATAGGGGCCCCCGAAACAATTAGAAATTATTGCCACAGCTGCTTCAGGAACCTGTAGTGGCACAGCACCTCACTAATAACACCTCTTTTATAAAACAAACACGTGTTTGACATATTTCCACTGGAATACATGATTATAGAAATCCAGGAAAAAAGGCACCTGAGTTGTGACACAACTGCGGTGACAAAATGCGTCCACAGACCGACATATAAACACCTGGCACATTATTCAAAACACTTTCTTTGGGTGTTCCTGTTACAATAGGTGCATCCAGTACCACAATTTGCCATGCTAATACACAGATAGACTCACAAGGTGAAAACAATGCCACCCTGGCTGTCATGGCCATTAAAAATGGAGCTCAAAAGAGAAAACCAACACCCACCTGTAGTGTCGCTGACAATGCAACAGCCCATATGATGAGTGTTTACATGGTCATACTCGCCTGATGGCTGTAGTTTTTTTCTGTTGTCATATTGGTTTCCACCAGGGGCGATTGCTCTGAGACAACAAGGGAGGCTGAACTTCCCCTAAAATTCCGTAGAAGAAATGATCAAATATGCACTATTGAATTTACATTAAAATAAGAATTTACATTGTGTTAAACGTGCGCTAGGATGCGTTTCACATCATGACTATGTTGTTCAAACGTCAGCTGTTTATCACCAGTTTTCAAACGCGTCCTCCCTGTCATTTCTCGTGTCAGCATGGTCGACGCGGAGCCTCCAAGCATTCCTATGAGACAGCGCTGAGCAGGTTTTTTTCATGCAGCAAAGCGAGATGGTCATTGGATAAATGTGACAAAATTGTCACTTCCAGGGAGGCTCAGCTTCCCTGGGACCTAATGGAGCGGTAGGCGGGAGAGGACGCTCGGTGTATGCATGATGATTGGAGGAATTGTCTAAGAGGCTGAACCCCTTTGTGATTGACAGCGCTTTGGAAATACACACCGGCATCATCACATTTCAAGCTCAGTCCCATGCGGTGGAGTCTTCTGACAGAGTGCTGTCCGGAGTTCCTTATTTCCATAAGCCATTTAGCTCATTTTCACTGTTTAACCCATCTGAAAATCTTTGAGGTGTGTTTTGCCGTGGTTCTATGGCATGAATGTGATTGAAAAACGGCTTCAATTAAATGCTCCTTTTACAAGTTACTGCCTCGCTACAATATGACAAATTTTATGATGTAAACTTAAAGTGAGCTTCCCCTGTTTGAAAGAGCAGTAGCTGCCACTGGTTTCCAAGTAGGCCTATATTCTGGTAGCATGTTTCCAGATGAGCAGAAACATCCTTACTTCCTTTACTAAAACATCAAACTTTACACTGAGATGATAAGAATGAAAAAAAAAAAGTAGGACAAGAAGCCCTTTCCTGTGGAAAAAACTCAGAGATCCACTTTTGAATTCAAAGATGGCGCTCCGAACAGGATTAAAATTACAGAGGACCAGCTAGGCTGTGGAAAGACAGTAGGTAATTGTAGCTGTTATTATTACCGGGGTGGGGGCGAAAATGACTGACCACTGACCAATCACCCCACCTCTGCTGGAGAAATGCAGGCTGAATGGGGCTTAAGATGCTTTAGGTTGTTGATTAAACTTAAATGATTGGCATTATTAATGTGTTATGACTTAACATGATGACTGTAGATAATGTGTATTGGATTAAAAATCTAATATTGATGGGAAGTACATACAAAGGCTGTGTCCTTGCCGCAGCAGCTTGTGGTTTGAGTCCTGCTTTCCCTCCCCACCTCAGGCCATAACTGTCCCATCAAATTAAAGGCAAAAAGCCCCAAAAAATACTGATTGAACACCTGCATCTTTAACACAGTAGCAGTCTTGTCTTTTCATAAAAGCAACAACACACCCTGTTTACCGTCACTGTGAATCATGGCTGCTCATAGCGTATGTCCCGTAATGTTACCGCACATGATGTCACTGTACATACAGTATCATCACATCCTGAGTTAGCGGTTGGTTGCTGTCAGGAACCAGTTGCAGAGCGCTGCTTGTTTTACCCTGATGGATTAGAGAGTGACGTCTGAAGCCAGGGTTGGATTAATCTCTAAAGATACAAGACTCATTTAGATTATACTCTAACACGAACACACACACTCACTCACTGCGAGCTCACACGCTCACACACAGCACATAGACACTGTTAACATTCCACCCGCTGCCCCACTGTGTCCCTCTTTGTGTCTTTTCAGTCCACTCTCCGCGTCTGCCCATTTTGTTTTCTTCTCTTCTATTCTATCTCTTTCGTCTTCTTTCTCTCTCCCGCTGTTCAATCAGAGAAAGCCTCTCTTCTTTTAATTAGTAGTGGTGTTGTTCTCCGCTTCTTCCCCCGGCCAGGACCACTAATATTGCAATTAGCTCCTGTAGGAAGCTTTCAACCACAGCCTTTGTTCTTCTCCACGCTGTACAGCAGCCCACGTTCCTGCATTGCTGCACAGAATATTATATGTGTGTGATGCAGAGCTCCATTTTAATAGAGGAGAGAGGCATAATCAAAGCTGGCCTCATTTTACTCTGTCAGAATCATAACACACATCGTTCTTGTCGGTGGGGGGGTGAATGATTCTCTTTTCTCTCTGCTGGGAAGGCTTTTTATTTCCTGCCTCTCTTTTTCTCCTCTACTTCTTCCACTCATCCTTTCGCTAGTCATCTTCCCTCCGAATTTCTTTCCGTCACTTTCCCTCTCCATATGCTGCATCTTTCACTCATCGTCCCTTCTGTTTCTTCGGATATCTCTCACAGCCCCTCTCCAGCCTGCCCTTGGGGACCGATAGGAAAGGTCGTAAAAAACCAATTGAATTTAACGGTGTGACACCGCACTGTTAACCTATGAGTGGACCAGTGTTGTACTACAGTCCGTAGTGTGACAGCTCGAGAGGCCGGTGGTTGTTTAGGTCGTAAACCTTCTGACACAGTCGCCCTCTCTGCCCTGCAGTCTGACTTTTAAAGCCTCCGCACGTGAAATAGGTTTTATCGGAGAGGGAAATGTATATCATTTAGTGTGTGGGTAGAGTGTTGATTAACGCTGACATGGCTGGCCTCCACAGTAAAAAGTAATACCAGGTTGTTACAGAAGCTGTAGCACTATTATGATTAGTTTAAACATAGGGTGTATAAAGTACACCAAGGCTCCACAGCATTTCCATATTACCAGTGTGGCATCTTATCAAGTTTTGGGTGACTTCACAATTCATCCATTTCAAACTATTTGGCTTCTTCACATATCAGTGAGTTGCACAGCCTGTATTTGATGGTCCATGATCATGGAGCAGCATCCCTCTGAGGGTAGGGTCAGAAAAATGTATGATGGTATTTTATTGATTTATTCCCTGAATTAGTTCGCGTTCTCTGAAAAGTTTGCTTGTATTTGATTTAATATGTTATTGAAATGCTTTAGGAGATGCATATGGGAGATGAGAAATGCAGTTGGAGCCAGAATGTGCAACACGTGTTTCCTACTTTCAAGTATACTGACAGTGATCAGCACCTCACTACAAACCTTGATGTACGTTACTTTCCTATATTGTAGATTGAAATGCTTTCAGCACCTTTTTGTAACTGTGATGCACTTTGTAACCCCAGGTTTGGAGAGTGCCTTATAGATTAAGTTCAATTTACTTACTTATTATTTATATTAGTTTTTATTATCTGTAATTTCCATCTGGAATATGATGTGGAGAAAAATAAATCACAGTCAGTCAGGTGATCGTAGAGGATGTAAAGCAACCTTCAAGTTAGAAAGGTGTTGGACGGGGGGCTTTTTACAACCTCTTTAATTGCCTGACCACTGTTTTTGTTTTGTTTTGTTTTTGTCTTTTTTAATGTAGTGCTGTGCCTCGCTCCCAGATCTCAGCAAGTACAATGTTATCAAAACCACTAGAATTTATGGCCAAACAATAAATATAACACCTCGGTTGCAATGAACTAGAATTATTATTTTTTCTAGGATGCATAAAGTGAGACCAGGTATTTTTGGCTGAATCGCAGCAAAGTGGGGGCCAGGCCTATAAATGCAAAGGTCTGTCACTAAGAGAGTGACTGGGTGATGAAATCTCATCATTGGCTGGTAGACTGTTGGTGTTTCCCCACTGGCCATTGCTCTTTCCAAACGGGTGGGCACAACAGTTTCAGCTGGTAGCATCTTTGCCTCTGTGATAAATCATTGGATGCAATTCCCCAATGTACATATAGTTGTTGTTGCTGTGCAACGAGTTTGTTACTCTAACCGCAGAGCGCGACCCAGGAAGCCTCATTTGGGAAATTTAAAGGGAGCTCTAAAATATGGCAATTCTTGGTGTCTTTTTTTCTGTATACATTTATATTTTCCTGTGTATGTGTTTCAGACATGGTGTTTTAATCATGTATTTTTTTGGGTGTTTTAGAGTGGTGAAGTGTATGCATAGCAAGTGTGTGGCTGTGCAAAAGGTTTGAGCGAGGTTTAAGATACTACAGCTGACTGTTCCTGTAACAACTGGCCACAATTTAGCATTTTTGATGTACGTTCTTGCTAAGCATCAGATCCTTTGTTCAGGGCAAATAGAAGGGAAGAGACTCCTCGGTTACCATGGATGATCCATCTCAGACTGATTTGGAAAGTGGAGTGTAAGGAAGAATCATAAGAGAGGTGTGTTGATGTTAATGCAGTCATATTTGTCTGCGATGGAGATGTATTTATTTTCCACCTGCCATAACACTATGAGGGACTTGGTTTGATTGTATAGGGGGGCTTAATCTCTGCTGGTCGTGTGTTTGCGTGTGCATGCTCACACAGAGGTTAGCACGCTACCTAAACATCTGCCTTTCAGGTTCAACATCTGATTCCCTTTCCTCTCCCTTCTACTGCGACTAACCCCAGCAACTTTTCAAAAGCTGCCTCTCTGTCGGATAAAACTTTCTCCCTGTGATCATGGGGACAGAGATGGAGGGATGGGGGGAAGGTTGAGGGGAAAGTGAAAGAGTGTCACACTGTGCTGAGCGAGGTGGGGGAAAGAGCAAGGGGAAAATCTCTTACATGATATAAAAATAAAAAAAAGAAGACAGCAACATCTGTGCGGGAACTTCAAACACCCTTTGAAAGGCAAAATGTGATTCCGTTCGGGATTCTCTGGCTTGGTAAACAGCCGGGTTTTTATTTTGGAAGTTAGTTGGAGCGTGTGTGTGTGTGTGTGTGTGTGCTTGAGTGCATGTGTGTTTAGAAGAGGGGTGCTTTGTAGGGGATGAGGGACTGTCAGAGCTGGGATCGTAGAGAGAGAGAGAGAAAGAGGAGAACACACTGAGAGAGATGATGAGGGCTCCAACTGCTGAGAGCAAAGTCCAGTGATTGGCAGGGATGTATTACAGTGTAAATCCACCCTAAACCCAGTTTACTCACTTTTTGAGCCCGACATGTGTGCCTTCTTAATCACTTTGTTGTCATTTGTGATTTGATGGGATCTGCTCAGTCATAAATTCGAGGATAAGGAAATGTGTGACTTGAAACTCTTCTATTCTGTTAATCTTATAGTATCTTGTCACTAACTTTGATTCTCTCTGTTTTCTCTCTTTCCCGCCTCTCCTGACTGGATGGAACCACAACAAACATCTCAATGTCCTCCTTTTACCTGTCTACCAGGTAAGATACACTCAGCCGTTAATGAATTACCATATCATTGAAGAACAGATGCTGAACCACACATCAAACCTTGAGAAGTCCTTACTTTCTGTTGAAATGCAATTAAAAATTCCTTCACGTAAGGCTTACTTTTGTGAAACCCTGCCAAGCCCCGTGTTGCTGTGAGTGCACTCAAATTCAGCAGCAGTGCAGTATACTGTATATACACCTCTCATGAGGTTATACAGTTAAGGTGACTTGCATATGTTTTTCTATTCAAGGACACAGGCAGAAAGAAACCTGTAGGAGGCATGTTGAAAGAACCACCTTGTAGTTATGTTCACAAAAGTGTCCGGTTTGCAACAGTGGAGATGGAAAGGATACAGTTATTGGACTTGTTCTTTATTTAAAAAATAATTAATTTGTAAAGATTTCAAGGCTGATGCCACAAGCTGTGCCCAGGTCTTTTATTTCTGCTGTGAAGTTCCTTATAGATATATGAGGCTAGCTATGAAAGTACAAGTCCACATGAAATCTTTATGTAAAAGAGGGAAAGAAATGTTAGAGTGATGTTTTGCAGTGCAGAAAAGTGCACCTTTGGTTGGTTTACAAAGCTGGTGGTTTACCTGGTGTTCGACAGTCTGCTCTGACTCACAGGGTTGGAGTGAAATAACACTTAAAATAAATTCTTCTAATCAAGTAACACTTTATTTTAAAGCTCCAGTGTGTGGGATTTAGGGGGATATATTGGCAGAAATCCAATATAATATAGTGAGTATGTTTTCTCTAGTGTATAATCACCTGAAAATAAGAATTGTCCTATTTTTGTTACCTTAGAATGAGCTGTTAATATCTACAAAGGGAACAGGTGTTTGTCCATAGAGTCCGCCATGTTGCACCTACAACAGTTTCTGCAGTAGCCTGGAACGGATGAACCAAACACTGGCTCTATATAGGACCATTTGCGTTCTTGCATCGACCACCATAGTTGGCAGCTCTTCTCCGACGAGCTGAACTACATTGGAAAAACATTGATTTTTAATGTGAAACTGCTTTATTAGGTGTTTCCATGGGTTTAAATCACAAGGTGTGTTTGTTTTGGAGAGGTAGAGACCTCTGCAAATAATTCGGCTCCAAGAAAAAAACCTCCTGAATGTCTGAATCTCAAGTTACCAGAGAAAAAAGTGAGCACACAGTAGCAGGTGCTGGGCTACTGACAGGCTTTGGAGAAACACTGATTTGTAACCAGAGACTGCTTTATTCAGCGTTTTTCCGGTTTTAATCGCCTGGTCCATTTATTTTGGAGAGGAGGAGACCTTTGCGGATAATTCAGCTCCCGGTGAAAACCTCCCAAACAATGAACACTGGAGGAATCCTAAGCAGGAGTTGAAGCCTGGCACATGGGAGAAGTTCCAGCTGTAGATGCCCCTACATCCTCCACACTGCGTCTTTAAAGGGAAATTGGGTGTCGTAACACTTCTTGAACTGACTGTTGAAGAGTGAGGGGTTCATGCAATTAGCACAAGCGGCAACTTGTCAACAGGGCATCTCGTGTGGTTGCCATGGTACTTAGATCGTCTGTTGATAGACAGAGCTATGATGGGGAGAAGTAACTACACAGCAAACTCATGGGTGTACCACTTATACTTCTATCTCGTCTGCTGTATTTATCTCTCTTTTCTCAATTTTCTCTCTGTTTCATATCTCATTACTCTCATTAGCGTCTTTCTTCTCTCATCTTTACATTATTTTCATTCCCATCATACTCTGCTGCTCCAATCAGTGTTGTATCCCTGCTTTCTTCCTCTGTGTCATTCTTCTTCCCCATTGTTCCCCTTCATTGGCTAAGGCTATAGCTGTCGTATGTGTGTGTGTGTGCATGTGTGTGTGTGTGATGGAGTGGAGCAAGCTCTGCAGTGAGGTGATGGTATGTGAAATCACTGACATTACAGACTGGGGGAAGGTGGTGGCGGCGGCAGTGGTGGCGTTTCCACCACGCCGCTGTCCCCTAATCGACAGGGGCACCATCCATGTATCACATTCCTCCTCACCTCCGTCTCCCTTGCTCTCTCTGTCCAACCGTCTCTCCATCAACCCTTCTTTCCACTCCCCCCTCTCTTCATCTTCATCATCCTCCTCTGGCCCCTCTCCCCCTTCCTCCCCACCTCGCTCCTCTCCTAGCAACAATAGCGCTGTCTCCTCGTGAGTGTCAGCGTGCCTGTGACTCTACGGATCAGTTGGTCTCTGAAGCGAATGTGTGTTGTGTATTTGATGTCCATATTTATTATTTTTCAGCACATTTTTTTTTTATCATTTACATCCAGAAAAAAATATATCCCCCTATTTTCCGTCTTATTTTTAAATCACACATTCTCTCTCTGCATCTCTAGTCTCTTATCCCTTCTCTCTCCGACTGTCTTGTTTTGTTGGGTATTCCTCTTTTCTGTGTGTCTCTGCAGTAAAATCACAGTGGCTGGACAGGATTGCAGTGCCTGCAAAAAGAGACCATCATAAAGAGAGAAAGACAGAATGGGGGTGAGATTGAAAGCAATAGGAAAGGAGGCCAGTGAGAGAGAAAAAAAACACAGCCACAAAGGGAGAGAGTAGTTGAAAGGCATCAAATACAAACAAAGTTACAAGGCAAATGTAAAGGATCTCTCTGGCAGAGATATGAGGAGAGTCAGGAGGAGAGTGTGAATGAGAACGAGGGGAGAGGAAATAGAGTGGATGGGGGATGAGGCAAAAGTGCAGGTGAAAGGGAGCCCCCAACTGGCTGGAGCTGGTACTGGTCCCCAACACCCCATCGCCTCCTCACACAGCTGTCCTTCTTTCCTTTACCTTCTCATCTTTCTTTACTCAGCGTGGTCTATCTCTCTCTTGCACTAGGAGAGTCGTCACTTTATTGGGTCAGAGTTGATGCTCATGCAGATTAGTGGTAGTCTCACTTTCCCTGATGGCAAAGGCCACCATGTGAGTGTATGTATACGCTTGCAGGACAGTTTGCATTCCACTTACAGACACAGCTACAACTCTCAGACCGTAATCTCCACTCTCTGTCCCCTTCTCTCTCTCTCTGTTCATCCCTCTTTTCTTTCTGTCCCTCCCTATCTGCACTTGAGCGCTGCATCAAGCCAGAGTTATAAGGCTATTTGCGTCATCAGCTTCAGGCAGAGTGTGTCTTGTGTGTGTGTGTGCGTGTTTGACCCGAACTCTCCACATACAGCGGTTGAATGTTAAGCTCTGACTGCTGTGTGTGTTTCTCATTATTGCAGGCCAGGGACGCACACATGCGCACACGCTGGTGTGTCATCTTTGCGTGTATGCAAATTCTAGAGTGCACGCTTAAGTAAACACAAGTGCGCACGTTTTTTTTCTCATTTTACTTTTAACTTCTGGCGCGGACCACCCGTCAACGTCCATCATAAACCACTTCTCCCTCCGCCTTGTCTCCATAGCAACGCCATAGCAACCTCTTGCTTGCAGAGCCCTTGACATGAACCCAACCCGCCCCTCTCAAGCCTCTCCATCTGTCATCAGTGGCTGAGAGGATTGTCCATCAGCCCTCCTGACATCTTGATTGGCAGTTGCTGCTCAGACATGCAAGGAGAGTGCATCTCTTCAAAACGAGATGGGCCTGTGAAGGACGAATATAGGAATGCAGAAAGTGGTTTACTTGAACTTGAGTTTTTTTTTTTTTTGTTTTTTTTCACCATCAT
This sequence comes from Epinephelus moara, assembly GCF_006386435.1. Classification (NCBI taxonomy): domain Eukaryota; kingdom Metazoa; phylum Chordata; class Actinopteri; order Perciformes; family Serranidae; genus Epinephelus; species Epinephelus moara. The sequence goes on along the minus strand of NC_065525.1, from coordinate 18,198,143 downwards.
GAGTGGAAACCTGAAGAAGGACGGCCCTTGCCTTTGAAGGATAAGTGAAAAGGTGTCTGAGAGGGCTTCAGTCAGATCTGTGTTCCTGTCTTTGATTGTCAAGTGATGTAGCGTGTCCAAACCCGCCTCGCACACATCCATCAGAGAAGCGCAACGTGCATCACGGCATCATGACAGACTCATTCATAGCCGTTATGCCAGGACACACGTCCCAGTCCAGTGATGTACTACATGTAATAAGCATGTCAGGGATACCTCCCATGTCTGCAAGGCTCCAGTGACAGCTTCATGAGCATTACCATGATATATAAAAGCCATCAGTACTGCAAACATGACTAATGTTTCAGCACTGTCGGCACTGACACTGGGCAAGTGATCACTTTATGGTACAAATTAACTATGTTTAAGCAATTTTTGCATCCTGACGTCCGGCAGTAAAGAGCTACACACAAACATGCTTAATATATACAAGAGGCTAACACACTCACAGTCTTCCTCATCGCACGGTTGTGTGTGTAGGGGGGGCGTTCCAATCAATACATCGTCAGTCGCTCTGACTGTATCATTATCATTTTAATGACTGCAGTATTTTCCCCCGCTGATGGCCTTGGAGATGAACAAGACCGCACCAGAGGTCTCTAAAAGTTCACCGCTGCCATAGGGCTGCAGTCAGGTGTCACGTAATGCCCGGTGACATTTTGAAAACGCCAAACTAATGAAGACAATGCAGAGTTTATTGATTCACGCTATAATTCAACAAAAGGCTCATTTTTAATTTTTTTTTCTGTAAAGAGGCTGTCCTGAATTGAACGTGTTCTTTGGCCATACATGACAAAGTGATATCAATACTAATGTAATTAATGGGTTATGTTTGGGGTCAGCTGCCCTGCTCTGGTTTACATAATATGAGCCTTTATGTAATATCACAGAGTGCTTAACACTTGGTAAAATCCTCTGTGAGCTTATGTTTGCTGCCTCACTGCATGGCAGTGTCACCCCGGATTAGGGCTGCAGCTAAGAATGATTTCCACTATTGATTAATTTTATGATTATTTTTTCTGATTAATTGTCTAGTTTGTAAAATGTCAGAGAAGGTGCTGTCTCCAAAACCCAAAGATATTCTATTTACAGTGCCATAAATCAGAGAAAAGCCAAATATTCTTACATTTTAGCCTAGGAAAAGCAATTGTTTTCCATCTTTGCCTCGTAAATAACAATTAATTAGTCACCAGAAGTATTGCTTATTAATTTTCCCTCAGTAGAACTGACGTTTTCAGCGCTATTCTGCGTAATCAATATACAAAGTGATGGAAATATCTGTCTGCTCGGGAGATTAATAGCTTTGTTTGATCCATTAGCAAAACAAATGTAGCATAAAGCACTTATCAAAAGCTTATGATTACAGACAGATTTTGAAAAGCTTTGAAAAGATCAAGTGAGAAGCTGAGAGGATGAAGCAAGACCTCCTTAGTCCTAATACTTGTCTCTTTGTAAAGGTTGGTTTTAGCTGTGGATTTTCATAGAGGAGGGTGAGATAGAGAGAGGGGAAAGGAGGAGAGACAGTGTATGCTATAGGGTGTGTGTGCGCGCGTGTGGCGTGTGTACTCTCAACGGCTCCCAGCATGTATCTACTCCTGCGGTCCTGTATGTGGTGACAGGCTGACATCAGAGTAAAAGCCCCCTGAAGTTGTGTTGAACAGATGTCTCTCTGCTCTCTCAGTTTCCCTGGTGGTGGAATACACAGACCTGACCCTCTGACGTCTCTTTTCTCTCTCCCCTCTCTTTGTCCGTATTTCCCTCTGTCTTTTCAATTTACTGTTCTATTAAATTTCGCTGTTCTTTCTTCAGTCAACATTTCCAGACTCCCTTTCCTCCTTTTCATTTTATCTCTTTTTGCTTTTTGCCATTCAGGCAGAGTTTTCCCTGGGCTTTGTTCGACATCTTTCTCTCTCATGTCAGTCTTTGTTCAGTTAAAAAGGCCAGGTGAAATGGACTCTTGGTGAAGTGCCCTTGGTGTTCTGCTTTGTGTACTTTCGCTTAGTACTTCCCTGTGTTTCTGTGTGTGTGTGTGTCAGTGTGTGTGTGTGTGTCCAGTATGTGTGTACCTGCACTTTTTGTACAAGGCAATGTTCCAAGCCCTGTGACGTGAGCCCTGTCTCTGAGAAAGCAGGCAATCTGGGCATTGGCTTTCCTCCAGAGCCGCTTTCATTTCCATTCAGCAGTGGGATGTTACTCACTGGAACACACGTGTGCACCACTCATGCATATACACACACACACACACACACACACACACACACACACACACACACACACAGATACGCACACACAGAGTCACTGATAATTACAGACAAGCTGAAGAGTGTTCAGGCAGTGTCAGCGCCCAGCTTTCTTTGCCTCGATTAAACTTTCTCTTTTTTGTCTCTTGTCTTTTAGAATTGGATATTTTCTTGCAAACCCTCACTTATATACGTGCAGACCCACATACAAACACACACACACACACACACACACACACACACACACACACAAACTGCTGTTGTTATGGTAGGAGCACATGATGCAACAGCAGAGCCATCCCTCCTTATGTCCCCTGGGAGAAATGGGGGGGGTGCAGAAAAGAAAGAGACGTATCAGGCAACAACAAAAACAAGGGGAGACTGAGTGGGAAGGAAGAGTGACTGATTGACTGAGAAGAGGGAATAGGGGACAAAGTGAAAATGATAGAGGGACTGGAGCTAGAGGGGGGAAAGGAAGAGAGGGAGAAATACACAGAGAGATGGAGCTTTCGGTGGCTAATAGAAATTCCCATGTTGCCTCATTGAGATGCAGCGGTGGCTTGGGTAATGAGCTAGCTGCAGCTGACGCATTGATTTAGCCAGAAGAGTCGCTCAAATTATCCCTCTCCTCGAGAGAGAGATGTCAACAGCTCCACCAATGGCTGCCGGGGTAATTACCGACGCATCCTCCCGCCATGACACCTCCCACAACTCGTCATGTATTCCATACTGCTACACGACAGTCTTTCCCCGCCTCCATCCCACCTCCTTCTGCAGCCCCTCCCCCTGGGATGTCCCACAGCCCGACATATTGTCATAGTATGAACAAGCGAGGTTTGCTGGTGGAAGCTTACAGTGAGTGGCTTTGGAGGGAGTTCTTACTGGATACATGTTTGACTGGAAGAAGCAATAGTGGAATTGCAGCTAAAGAAGCAATTAAAAACATCTCTCAGCAAAATATAGTCATGTCCCTTTAAGATAATATGCAAATAATCATTATGACTATGTGTGATCCTGCTCTGCAGAATGTGCGTTTAAGGTGGATTATGCATATATGTAAAAATAGAGAAAACAGGGACACGTTCCAAGTCAGATGAGTCACTCATCTCAGCAATTTGAGGGGTGGCATCTGAAAATGGGTAAAAATAAATCTGTATAGATGTTTAGATACACGAGAGCTTTTCTATGATTATACATATCAGAGATGGGACCAAGTCTATCTGTGTGGTCCAATACCCGTACTACCATACTATATAGTATGCCAGAAAAAGATTTAGTATGTCCTAATACATAGTATGTGAAAAGCAGTATGCCAGAAATACCAGGATGTTCTGCTACATCTGTTGCGTTTTTGTAGTATGCCAGCCAGTGTGCTTTTCTGGCTATTCTGACCCACAGTCCTTTGCACAGCGGACAATACATCACATCCACTGAGCAGCAAACAGATGACGGCTTGACAGCTGATTGACAGTTGTCAGAAATCGCAAGGATGAATGGCAGCACATTCAAGTAACTGATGACCAGTTGAACAGTAATAATAGGAATATTAATTTAGTGGGAAAAAAAAAAAAATATTACAAACAACAAAACGACATAACCGTGAAATAACAATGACACAGAACTTATTCATTCATTCATTTATTTTCTGTAACCACCTATGCCATTTGGGGTAGTGGGGGTTCTGGAGCCTATCTCAGATGACATTGGGCAGGAGGCGAGGTACACCCTGGACAGTTCCCCAATCCATTGCAGGGCTGACACATAGAGACAACCATTCATGCTCACATTCACACCTACATTCAATTTAGAGTCACCAATTAACCTGCATGTCTTTGGACTGTGGGAGGAAGCCGGAGTACACGGAGAAAACCCACGCTGACACAGGGAGAATATGCAGACACACAGAAGGGCTCCCCCACGCTGGCTTCGTACCAGGAACCAAGGCAATGGATATAAAAGGGATAGGGGTCAAAGTTCAGGGCATAATGTTATGAGAAAGTAGTATGTCCTGATTGTTTGCATACTGCATGCAACAATACATACTTTTAAGGGCAGCTGCAGTACCTACTAAAAGTAAAAAAGAAAAAGTATGCGATTCAGAAAGCAATCTTTGTTCTGCAAATCACAAGTAAGACACAAGTCTTTGCACTCAAGTGCCAAGTCAAGCCAGGCAAGTCCCAAGTCCAGTCCCAAGCCCTAAACTTTGAGTTTCGAGTCCTAAACAAGTCATAATGTGCTCTTCACTAAATGAAATGCCATTTTACCAACATTGTAATTATATATTAAATATATGAAAATCATCAATGCTTTTGAAAATTTACATTTATTTGTCAAAACAAGTTTGTTGGAAGTTGTCGCATGTCTGTCGATAGCTTTCGACCCACATGTTTTGCATACTGCAGTTCATTTTTGTTGACCACCACATAGTTCTTGTACAAGAATGTAGCCATCTGTGGTATTGTTTTCTCCAACTGGCACCCAGTAACGTACCGTCAGTTCTTCATGGTTCTCTGCTGCTACTTGATTGGATGCTGTCAAACTGGTTCAAACAAAGTGGATCTGGGGAATTAAGTGTCGACTTGCTGGGAATGAAAAGTCAAAAGCTCAAGTCTACAAAAAGTCAGGAGTCATTGGTGTTAAAGTCCAGGTCAAGTTGCAAATCTTTTCTGATTTTGTCAAGTCTAGTCTAAAGTCTAAAACTTGAGTCCGACTCAAGTTTGAGTCATCTGGTTTGAAAACACACCTCTGGTACATAATGTATCTTAGTTTATACTCATTGAATGATGGCACAGTGATTCAGTGCCTCGAGTTTCAACCACTCAACTCGATGCAGAGCAGTTACCAGAGAAGCATCTTCACAAATCCCCAGATCTGATCTACGGGCCAAGTTCACAAGCATTCTCAACCTCTGGAATATGGAAGAAATCCAGGAATCTAAATGGTGTGTTTTCACTGTTAGTAGTAAATTGGAAAAAATCTTGGACTGAATTAATCCAGCAATTCAAATCATGTTAATAGCTGTTTGTAATCACCCATTAGAATGAACAGGATTAAAGTCAAGAGCTTGACAGAAGCTACCTGTGCTGTATTATCTACAGGTGATAATAGTTTGCTCACGTATTGTGTAGATCTGGAGCTAACGTGGATGTTTTGTTGAGTTATTGCTTGCACCTCATACAGCAGCGATAGGGGAAGGTGAAGATGCTGTACTGCAAGACAATTCTCTCACACAAATGCACACGTCTTGTCTTCATTGTTTCCGTGCCTTGGGATGTTTCTGATGGGACCGTACACTAATGGTGAAGCTTTGACACTGTGACCTTTCTCCTGCGCGCCATTTGTTCTACGCTGGTAGAGAATAAAGGCTGTACAAAGACATAGGAAGGAGGGAGAAAAGCTGGGAGAGGAAACCAATTGCCAGTATTTTCGAACCTGTTGACTTCTGATCTGGAAAAGTGTGCGTGTGTGTGTGTCTATGAAAGTCACACACCAGGAGGCGGCCCCCCACCTTGAACACACATACACACACATACTCCCCCTATAGAAGATTGTTCTGTCCTAAATCCAGACACTGTTTGTCCATCTAGGAACAACCTTGTGCATATTGACCATAATAGTGGGGTTTGTGCTCACCTTGGACAATCTCTCCCGCTGTTCTTTTCTTTTTTCCTTTACACTTAGTAATGAACAGGCTGAATGTCAAAGCCCATTCTAGGTTAAGGAAGCATATGTCAGAAAATAAGCATCAGTTTGTCTTTTGTCCTTTTTTGTTTGCTGTGTTTTTCCTCAGCTGTTTGTACCTCAGCGCCGGTGCCTCTCGCTGTCCATGTTAAAACATCGCGGCGGGGCTCATTTTCGGTCCATGTGCTCAAGCCGTCATCTCCTCTGCCTGCCCCAAAGCGGGAACGCAGCACCCTCATTGCCAATTAAACTCAAATCAACAAACGAAGATGGAGTGAGACATCGAATTACATCCAATATCCTCTCCCATACTCAAGCCTGTCTTTGCCAGCCACGAATTAGCTTACAAATTAAGGCTCTGAAGATGGGAGAAGTCGAGTTGCCAGATAACAACCGAATAACATCCTGCCGGCGTCTTGATGTGTCTTTCCAACTTGGATCCAGCTTCCTGCCTTCTCTTGATGTGCGGACAGAGTTAAGTTGGGTTTTTTGCTAGTTGAGCTTCGACCGTCCATTTCAATCACCATTTGGAAGAAAGCTGGTTATCAGGACAGTTTGATGAGAACTCATCTCACTGAAGTCTGTTCCGGCCTGATCCATGTTTGATAATGAAGATGTTGCAAAGACAACCCAAACACTGTTAATTAATGAATTAACTCAAGCTGAATTATAGATGAGCAAGGTTTGATTAATTGCTTCTTAGATTTCCTCTCCCCTCTCTTTCCTAGCCCACACAATTGGCGCCTCTGAATGCTTTGCTTGCCAGATAGTGTGCGTTTCTCCTGCTCGCTCGTGTTGGCGTGCGCGCATTCCAGCGTGCATGTATGTGAAAAATACAGAAAGAGCGCACTGCCACTGCCAGCGTGTCTTTCTATGGTTACAGCGAGGTTTTGTAATATTATCCAGTCAGATGTTTAATAATTCATACTTTTATATTGGGGGTTATCTAACACATGACAGGCAGACAGTGTGCAGCTCTTTGAGTGGTGTCTAGGGGCTCCTCTGACTGTGAAGCCTATCAGAGTCATCACCAAGGCACCAATCCTTAGCTCATCATATCGCCTCTTTATTTGACTCCCGTCTCCCCCGGAGGAGTGTGTGAGTACGATGTTTAGCATGCACACACATATGTTTCAAAGGCGACACACGTATGCGCACCGGTAACATCCTTTTCTGTAGACCACATATCTGTCTGTGCGTACGTATATACTGTATAGGTGTGTATGTACGTGCGTGTGTTTGTCCCGTCTGCTGCGGCTGCTGCATCGGGCCTAGTGTGGCTAATTAAAAGAAGCCTGCTTGCATTATTCATGAGGCTGTAATTATACATTCCTTTTGCTGATCCCCAGTCAGAGGCATTAAAAATAGATCTGAGTCTCCGTGCCCCGCCCTCCTAGGCCCCACTTTCTCTCTGTGTTTTGACTATGTCTCTCCCAGCATCTCTCTATTTATCTATCCTTATCAGTATTGCTCCATCTCCCTGTCACTGGCCTCATTGTCACAACTTTCTTTCTTTTTTTAAAATTTGTTCTTTCCATCTCTCCTCTCATCTCTCCCATATATCTGCCCGCCCGTGTCTTCATTTATGTTTGCTCTGATGTTCCCATTTGGGATTCGGGCAGAACATTCCTCTGACAGTGTCACTCTCGCTCGGCTCTGTGGCCTTAACTCCAGTCACATCAGACCAGAATTCAGAGCGGAGCATTTTGAATCCGCGACGACATCTCGGCAGTAAGATTCAGAAGAGAAGAGATATCACTGTCTGTGATCAACTTAATGGGGGAGACCGGCTCCTCGCAAGAGGCGAAATTCCTGCCCAAAAAAGTTCTCCCTGACTTTCTTTTAATTTGCATGTTTAATCCACAAAATCCGCAGGAGCTGAGATCCATCTTTCAAATTCAAATGTGAGATGGCTTCAGCACGGATAAACTCGAGTGTGAATGCCTGGCAAACACGAGGATATTCGGTACGTGTGCCATATGTTTCTAGCAACATCCAGGAACTTTTTGCACAGTCAAACATATGACAGCCTGAACCTTGGAGCTATTTTCTGCTGTGCAATCACGCGTTAGTTACCTCTGGCAATGGGACTTGTTTGCCTCACTGGCAGAAACGAGTGTGTGTGAAGCTTGCGTCTTCCACTGTGCAGGTGATGAACTTCTGAGGACGTATTCGTGCATGTATTTACATGCTGATGAGGCTGATGCTGCAAGGGGGTGGGGATTTTGTAAGATCTGCCAATCAGAGAGCTTGTTAGATAACTAAGTGCGTCGCTCAGTAGTTGCTGCCTTTTGGCGATGCGCTGGATCGTTCTCGTACTTCTTTTGGAATGTAAAAAATAGATTTGTGCCTTGGAGCCACCCAGAACTGCATCGCCTTACACCACATTTCACTCTCTTTGTGTTCGCTGGGGCTGCGTTATGGAATTGGCTTCTTACACTCGTGTGCTCCCTCTTCGTATAAAGAGTAAACAAACATGAACTCTGGAATACAATAGAATAAACACACACAGGGCGGATGATAGCTGCTGTAGAGAATGCACTTTAGTTCTGTGTACAGTATGTTTGTGTACGTTATGTGTTTTTATCACTGATTTCTGATAATGTTATTCTTGTATCTGTTACAGAGACAAAAGGTAAATGGTGACAAGACACATTTTGTGGTAGTATTGGATATTATCCCAGGTTAAAATGCTGGTATCTGTAGTGAGAACACTAAGACCTGTGCACCAGGTCACACATCAGTGCTGAGTAAAATGGCTTTCAGCTGTTTTCATGCAAAGGTTGAGCTTTCTGTTGAAGGGGAATTGATCATATCCAAACCAAAGCTAATGCTGTAAGTCCGTAATTTTCAGGAATAATAATGCAGTGCATACTTCATCACTTAACAGTCAAAGCACCTAGAGTCATTGTGAGAAACGCCCTTCAGCTGCAGGTTCATGTAATACCTACCCTCTCCTAGGTGCCCTTGAAAGAAGAAACACTTTCTTTTTCCGTTTTGGGTAAAGTAACATTATTGTATTTACCAAGAGATCCCCGTTTGGTGCAGGGAGTTAACTTATAAAGGAGCTGTTGAGCAAACGTCTTATTTCACGCAGGCTAAATAAACAGTTTTTCTGTATGCGTGCGTCAGTGTGCCTCCCTCCTCGCTCCAGCACTCCAGGGCTAAACTGCTCTTCCTGCTTTTGAAGCTGTTCTGTTGGCCTGGGCCTCTGTTGTTACTGATGTTGTTGCTTTGGCTGGTAGGGTTTAGAGGGTTGCAGGGGGAATTCAGGCTGGGTAGACTAACGTCACGGCTGACTGAAAATGCAAAAAGAGCGAAAGAGGAGGTGGAGGAATGGAGGAGATGGAGCGATTTAGTGAATGAAGAGGGAGGAAAGAAGCGGTGGGAGAGAGACAGACAGAGAGAGAGAGCGCGTTCATTGAGGAGCGAGTGAGCATTGTTTGATCTTCGACATGCTGTCTCCCTCCTGCACAGTATGACTCAACAGCTTTCTGCTGGTGTATTCCCTCTCTTTTTCTTTTCTGGATAGATGAGAGGGTGAATAGAGAAGACGGGAGATAAATGAGTCAGAAAACACTGATGGGTAGAAGAGGAATGAGGGCAATATTTGGCAGCGACTGAGAAATGAGGGAGCGTACATGGAGTAACTGGATAACAAAATGGAAGGGAGAGACAGTCAGCCCACACACTGATTGGAAACAGAGAAATAGTTGACAAAAGCAGAGATTTACTGGCAAGGCTTTACTATGTTGCATGTCTGCATATCTACAATCTTGTGCTTCATATAAATGCTGGTTTGTAGAGCATGCTCCATCAATAAACCGACATCCAAAATGCATGTTTTATTAATTTATGTGCTTATTTGTTTCACTGACAGATTTGTATCAAGGGTTGCTGGGCGTCTTTCTTTTTTTGCCTTTCTGCTTTGGTAACTACACTGGGAGTAGTTAACGCATTGATATTATCAGTCCTTCCAGGATCTTGGCAGGCTTTTTTAGGGATTGTTGCAACCTTAAATGCTGGATTTCACGGCAGCTTTTTCTAAAAAAAAAAAAAAAAAAAAGCAGTGTATGTTTTGGTGCTTTTTAGGCATTTTTTTTGCACAGTGTATGTTTTGGTGCTTTTTAGGCATTTTTTTTGCAATGATACCGCAGGAACAGGTGAAAATTGCAAAAACTAATTGCATTTTTAAAAGAAAAAGAAGTAAAAAATCATTACAAAACGAAGGCAACTTCTTCCACTGAGAATAAAACCCCACTGTTCTGCATGTTCTAACAGCTGATAGATCACATGATTCCTTTCTTTGCAACCAATTGGCAAATCTCATTCAGGGCGCCCTATTTAAACTGCTCTGGCCTGCCTATTGTTGCTGCTTCCTCTGCAAGCTACTTTGCAACCGGCCTCCACCCCAGCTCCTCCTTTTCATGCTGTGTCTGACTTATCACTGTCATTTGTGTTTGTCATTGATCCTGCCTTCGGCTTTCCATGTAGGCGCATGGAAGGGCAGGGAGGTTTGCTCTCTTCGCCTTATGCTTTTCATGTACAGTAGGCGCGTGGAAGAGGTTTTGTGCGTAGGCCAGAGGAAAGGCAGAGGGGCCCCAGAACAGAGCCATACTGCCAAATATATTACTGCGCCAAATATAATACTTGAAATGGAAATGAAGTTTTCTTTGACAAGTGTTCCTGACTGAACTTTAATTTAACTCATCTTAATTCTTTCAGAACTGGATGCAACAGACATTCATAGTTACTTGTATTTCAGCCATTCCCCAGGTGTTTTGCGGTTGAAAACTTGGTGTTCCACCACAGGGTTGCACATGGTGCAAAACAGTTTGTCATGGTTTTTGTTCAGAACATCAGAGAATTGCCTCGCATGGTCTTTAGCAGTAACTTTTGTCGGCAAATGTGAGACGTTCGTGTTGCGCATCTCTGCATCTTCACAACCAGAAACGAGGAAGTCAGTTGCTGTATTATGTACAAGTATTGTATGATGAAAACAGAAAAATAGTTGGCAGAAAGCAGAGATCTTGTAGGAGGTATTCTCTAGATTTCTCTTGTATTACAGTAATTGCACAGACTATATGAAGGCATCAATTAGTCATAACCATTTGTGTTTGGCTTTTTGTCACCACAAGTACATAATGAAGAATATACTGTCTTCTATTCTAGTCACCACCCACATACATGTTCAGTATTACAGAAAATTACAGTAAATTAATGTATGTAGAGCTAACACAACTGAAGAGAGCATAATTTCATTTTAATACTTAACATACCTGCTTATTAAATTTGTCTGTGTGTGCTCGTGTATTTGTATGAAGAACAGAGAGACAGAGGTTGGCGGTTGATGTTGCAGGTCTTCAACTTCTGCCCTTTGCCCTGGTGTAGGGGATTCCCACGCCCTGCAACAGGGGCTTTCCATATGGCCAGAAGAAGCTGGAGAAATAAGCCCCTAGTAACACATTGTGTTTCCTTTCAAACACTGATCCCAGAGCGGAGCTGTAGCCCTCCACGTAGAGCATTCAGGGTTAGAGAGCAGGAGCGGAAAGCAGCTCACAGATCTGTGCCTAAGGGCAACGAGCTTCTCAGAGCCAGCGCCTCGGGGAGAGAAAACTAAGCCAGCATAAGCTACTACCATCTGCTGGCATTGGCTTAGGGCTTCTGAAAGATCAAGTTTGAAAGTGAGAGAGGTGCGCAAGTGGAGACATCTCTTTTTCATCCTTCTGTCTCCACTCATAGTAGTCGCTTCCAGATGGAAATTAAGCTATCCAGTAATGATCTTTAACTGCATGGATGCCAGTGCTGTGAGGAGGATGAAGCTGCAAACATTGTGTGTGTATGTGTGTCTGGCTCCGTGGATGTGTAGCTAGAAGGTGCAGATCATAAAGAGCCTCTCCTATAGGCTCAAGCAGGGGGTTCCTGTCCTCTCTCCCCAGCTCTCCTTCTCAGCGTCTCAGATTAATGGGCAGGGGAAATCGGGCTCACAGTCAGGGTCCTCTCCTGCCTGTTCCTCCTTGGATGTCCCACCGCTGCCAGATGATAGATCGACCGCTGATCGGCATGCTGGAGAAAGAAGGGCTCACACAAGTTAACACAGAAGGAGACAAGTTTTCTCACGCTGGGAGTGGGGGTTTTCCTGGCTGCTCTGCCAGGCTAAACAGCTTTAAGGGAAGGCAGAGGAAGGCAAACATAAACATGCCAACCAGGGCCCACTGGGAACTCCCATAACAAGTCAAAGGATTTAAAGAAAGCACACTGCTCTCACTTTATAGTCTACTAAAGCTCATTCAGAAAAACTGCCCTGCTGCAGAATCTTTTGGTACCTCAGAGGGTTCCAGATAACTTGGCTGTAACACGTGTAAGCGATTTGATAGTTTAAAATAATGACACGTTGCTTTCTTCACCCACTAAACACAGCTCTTTTTGCTGCTTGGCTTATGTGTGATCTGGGGATAAAGTGTGGCTTTTACCCACCAATTACCATGGACTAAATGCCATCTTTTAAAGTGTCAGGTTGGTTTGAGAATATTCTTTTAATCCCAAAGTATTTTCCTTTAAAATCTTTGGCAAGAGGTTGCTTCATTCAAAAAGTTAAAATACATCAGCTCCCATAATTAATACATCCTGACACCCATCAGAGATGTTTTCAGGACAGATGTCAGCAAGTTCAGCTGTGATATCATGAAACACAATCACTTATGAGGAGACAGTGAAGTGAGACAAAAAGCTCATTACCAAATCAGCGCTGATGCATGGCTCACTGATGCAGAGGAGCAGAGGAACAGCCAGAATGTTCTTTAGCTTTGAAAAAGAGTTGATTAGTCACATTTTCACAACTCTGTGCAGTTATTGTTGTTAATTAACTGCTTTCATTAATGATGAGTTACTGCACAGTCATGGTTCTCAGCATGCTTTTCTTTCCCTCTGTCATCCCTTTGTTTCTGCCTTTCTTCTTTTTCTTACATCAACGCTTTACTTCTGACCCTCACTCCTCCAGCCTGCTCCTCCTTAATGGCCGGCTCTGCAGACGCAATCAGCTCAGCTTGTATTCAAAAACTTTACTATTCATCCCCGGATTTGTCAAAGCCAGCGGGGGAAATGATTGAAACCATGACTTCGGAGCAATGCAGCAGCTTCCAGCACAGCGCAGCCAAACGCTGCTCAGCTCTTGATGCTCACTGAGCCGTGGACCAAAGTTCTCATTCTGTGTCTTCCTCCAGCGCTCCCTCCACATTAGATCATTAATCACAGAGCAGCATGGAAAGTAAAGAGTGCAGAGCTGGGATGGAGGCCTCGGGTCAGTCGATGGTGGCCTCTCCAGCCCATAAGTCCCTGGCTGGTGTCATTATTCTGACATTGTTGTGAAGGCGAGAGCTTTTGATGCTATTGATTCGGGAGGAGGGCGAAGGAGAGGAGAGATCGATGCGCTTGCTGATTCAGTGGCGTTGCAAACTCAGGTCGGCTGCACAGCCTGCTTTTGTCCATATGTGTGTTAATGAAAAGTATATAAAAGTACAGTGTGTGACAATACCAGTCTGTATGTGTCTCCCACTTAATCACAACAGTGCTGCCCTACACATCAGCTTTACACTTACAAAAGTACCATCTGTACAGTACATGCATGCATGTTCATAAACACGTTTGAAATAATTGTTTTTATAGATTCTTTTTCAGTAACATCCCAATGCAGCAACAAGAGATCAAATTAAAATGTAATCCATATGCTCACACACAAAATCATGCACGGACACTGGCAACTGCAGCGGTAATCTTCTCCGTATTCCCCCCCTGTGAGGCTCTGATCCTTTGTGCTCTCAGTCAAAGCCTTATGTTTGAAGCCTTGTTCAAAGACAGCCTACCTGCTCAGCCCGGCCAGATCCAGACGAAACCCCGGTGTCTTCCAGGGCATCTCCTGGACAACCGTCCCCCCAAGCATTGCCACTCTAGGTTCGACGCTTTCAGCCAGAGCTGAGAGGGTTTCCTCTTGGGTGTCGTCACAGACAGTTGAAAGGGGCACAGGGAGTATCAGGCAATCATCGTTATTACAGGACATTAGAGAGAAGGAGAGGCAGGGTTGATTTTGGGTCATAGAGAGGCAGAGGAGAATTAGATATTACAACATACTCGAGGCAAGTCACAATGTAATTATTGTGAGAAAATCTTATGTCCTTAATTGCAGGTATCTCTTGTTAGAAGCTGATGGTGGGGTCGGACATTAGCAAAGGGAAATAACTGAGAGGTATAAACCATTAGAATATCTGTTTATTGTAGAGGGGCTGCTGGTGGTTTAAACATGATTAAAATGCTGTGATGGTGTTGAGGCTGAAACATGCCTCTGTTTGTAGTGATGCTTGATGCAACTGCTGCTGCCCAAGTTCTCAACCACATGTCTCTGTATCTACAGTCCTGCAGCTTCAAACAAATTCTGTTGACCCAACTGTGAGGGACTGAGCTGGCAGGCGTGAGGAGCCACAGGTGGCTTTTCAAAAATAGGGTTTTATTTAACCAAAGGTTAAGCAGTCAGAAGGGATGTTTTGTGCAATGCCAAGGCCTCGGAGAGTGTGTTGAGAAATCAAGGAAGTTGACCATGAAGCGAGTATTGAGGCTTGTATCAGGACTTTATCGATGATGCCCCAAGCCAGTGAGCAGTTGAGAAGTGATTGAGTAAAAACGAATTAAGTCTTTTCTCTTTCCTGTTTACACAAGCAAATTCAGTGCCCTCTGCCTGGTAAAACTGCTGCCACTCTCCAGTTTTAGAACATTGATATTTACCCTTCTGCCATAATTAATATATGACATAATCATTGACCGAAGGATTGATTTACACACATTTGATGCATTTTTTTTTTTTTTTTTTTTGCATTGTTGACAGTCATTATTCTCTGTCACTATCAAAGATAACACAGTTGAGATCATCTGTATTATAAAGCTTTTTGCTTATTTTACACTCTTTGACCAACAGGTGGTTTTGTGTGCACACGTAGCCTCAAAAAAGAAACTACTTTGCTGGAAAGCTTCAGTGCTTCATAAAGCTTTATCTCACCATCACTAGCAAACAACTTACAAAATTAGCAACAGGGTTCTGGCCCCCTAAATAGGTCAACTATACAGAACTTAACTGACCTAACATAGAAAAAATCTGACCTAACTCCTACTCCTGTGTAGTAATGCTGACATCACCACACCAAACTAAGGTGGCAGCTATTAAAGAAGCAGTTCAGTTATCCCTGCCTTACAGACTATTTACAAATCAAAGGTTTTGGTAGCATTTTACATGAAGCAGTCTACTTAGTGTTTAACTTGCTCCTGGAACCTGGCACCTCTCAGCCTACACAAATACACCAATACAAGGTGTGCGGAGTCATCCAGTTGACCATATTGGACCCTTTGGCGGGCCAATTCTGGCCCACGGGCTGTGTGTTTGACACCTCTGATACAGAAACAACTAAATTTATTACTCTAAAGAAATAAACAAAATCTGTGAACTATAAATTCCAATCACTTAAAATGATGTGGTAAACACTTAGTACATTCCAGCTGGCCACCTCCTGTATTGAAAAGTTCTGCTCTAGGGGGCGCAGCTTTCACTCCAGACTGCCAAGATGTTCATCCAGCAGCAGCAACCAGCAGCAGTGGGGCCCTCTGCAATTTAAATCAGCTGTGTGGCAGCAGGAGCAACTATCACACACACCAAAGCCCAAAAAGTCCACAGATGTTTTTAATTTATTCATGTCTATTCATTTCTTTTATTCAACAGTTTTTTCTGCTTTGGGTTGAAAACTGTTTTTCTACACTTCTTGTTACATACAAGTACTGTGTGTTGGCAAACTGCGGTGTGAATGCACACAACCCCCACACATGATTACATGCCCTAGCATGTCTCAGGTGCTATCTATGGTAATATATCTCTGTAATATAAAACACAACATTTTTTTGCCATGCTAGTGGCTAGGCTCTCGAGATGGAAATATACATCCGCCCAACACTTTGGTCCAGACTACAATATCTCGACAACTATTGGATGGATTGCAATGAAGTGTTGTACTGTACAGACATCCATGCCTCCCAGAGGACAAAGCCTACTGACTTTGGTAATGCAGCTTGTGAAGCTTGATACAGACCTCCATATTCTCCCCAGGACCATTTTAATAACTTCGATGATCTCTTGATCTTCATCTAACACCATAATCTGGTTAGAACTTAAAATGGTCAAGTGCTTTGGATTATGACTAAATACTTCAGAACTAGCAGCATTTTCATCAGCCTCAGCTGAACCTACTGTTTGGTGCTGATTAGCAAATGTTATGCTAACATGCCCAACCAAGATAGTGGAAGTGCTACCAAATAAATGATATTATTAGTATTTTGTGTAAACTGACATTAACAGATTTATTACTTGAGAGTTGCACTGTGTAGCCTCACATGTCAGCAGGCCCTAAAATTGCAATTTTGAGGACATGTTGTTATTCTCTCTTCTCTGGCCTGATATTCCTCAGGTGGGTTTGAAATATAATTTCAGTATTTTTTAGGGACTCCTGATCTCCTGGAGTCAACATTTCCTTGCGGTTGTTTCACCCTTAGTGACTAAACATGTCACACTGTGTGATTCGAGCTTGTAAATTGAAAATGTTTTGCCGTTACAATTAGTTGTATTGTTGTTTTAAGTCTTGATCTTTATGTGTGTGGTATGAAAGATACGTATGTTTCTCGTCCCTTTGTATTATGTACTGAACTTCCTTGTGAGAGTTCATTTCAACCCGCACACAAAGTGGTTGTAAAATCGTAATGTGCTGCTGTCTTCCCGTGCACATTTCCCTCTTGCTAATGCGCCCTCAGCTCACAAAAACACAGACATTCAAGGAAGATGGATAGAGAGGCAAATAATCCAGTTAACTTTTCACGTGTTTGCAGGCAGATATTTTCTCTTTAATGTGTTTATCATGACTTATGAGCTTCTCTATAGCAGCCATTAACATATGATTACCATCACAGGACTAATGGGTTTGTCTGTCGTCCCCCCTCCTGCTCAGCTGCTTCATCCCCTTTTCTAAATCTATCTACGTCTTTTGTCTTCCTCTTTTTAGAATTTGCTTCCTCCCTATCTCTCTGCCCTGCACTCTGTCACTCTGTTTTTCTCTTTCTTTCTCTCTCACGCCTCTTCTCTCCTACATGTGTCTCCACTCTCGGCCCCCGCGGCCCCTCATCTCCCAAGCCAGAGCCTCACTCCCACGCAATGCTCTCCATTATTGCTTAATTATCTGTGGCCTGCCATTTGAATAATGTGCTGTCCCTGATTCTCAATCTTTTTCACTTTTCATCTTTTGCACGCTCTTTTTCTATTTACCTTTCCTCTCTTCCTCCTTCTTAATCTCCCACTGCTGCCTCACTTCCTCCATCTCCGTCGTTTCTGTGTTGTCAGAAGACTTGTTGTCTGCATCCCCACGTTCCCTCCTCAAAGCCCATTGACTCTCCTGTTCTGCTGGTTCATATAGAAATCAAACTGTGTGAGACACAGTGGGAGAGCGAGCTAGAAAGCCCACGTAAGTCTGGTTCATCTCAGCCTGCCAGTTTGATGCAGTTTGATGACGTTTCCTTTTTGCATCAACATGCTTCTTTTAGTAACTGCACCATTTCTGTCTCGGGGACACTATAGTAACACCTATTAACATAATCCCACCATCTTTATCTCTGCCAGCATGAGAGTGGCAAGAAATCAAAGCCCTCAAATTATTCCGCTTTGGTGTTCCTGTAAATTCTGCGTGCCAGCCATTAGAGAGCTCAGATGCTGTACTTTACCAAGTTAAAAATTATCTTCTGTAGTCTCCAAATCCCCACAGCACCACAGGGCCATTGGGGAAATCAATAATAGAGAGGCGACATTTGTTTGTGTATGGGTGTGTGTTTGTTTCAGTTTAATCTATCTGATGCAAACATCTTTCTAATGTGTGTGCAGCTCTGTGGTCCCTGGCAGAAAATGGATTGGTGCTGTCATCATGGCTCCCTCGTATCAAATACACACCACTTTGTTCCACTGTAACTGTACACTCACTGGGGTATCCCCGCTTGTTTTCTACATTGTTTGTGGCTGATCATTTAACTAAGGATACCTGGGGACACTCGCTGAGGCAAAGCAGAGGAGATGCTTTTGTGGTTCTGTGGCGAATCACAGGATTTTTGATGTGTGGGTTTTGATTTCGACGCTAATGCCAATGTAGAAGGTTTGTGTGAATCCCAGTAGGGCAGACTGGGTATGGTGGATCAAACACTCAGATCTCTCCCCGTGCATCGATGTGTTTGTGCTATGAAGTAAAAGGTAACACTTTCAGTGTGGTTGTTGAAATGTAACATCCTGATTTGCTCTCCTACAGTTTGTTGCTTCATTCTTGTCATTTTTTGAGCTTTGGCCAATAATGAGTCCCATTCAACAGCTGACCTTTGGCTCTGTTTGTTACTGCCACCTTTTATTGTCTGTTCCAGTGAACTCAACACGACTGCATCACAGCAGTTTAGTACATTATAGGAATCAATAACACAAATGGCCCACTCAGTTACTGCTTTTATGACTCAAATAAACCCCAGAGGGCAGATTCTGTAAGGAACTGTCTTCAGAAGTCATTATCAGCATTCTGTACATGAGGTCACGAGCCATTATACATCAGTCTGGTCAATGCACATTAGCGGTAAGCCAAAAACAAAAACATTACTTTGCTTCACACATCATTTTAATTCAGCAGTCTGTTCTGAATGTCCTTGTGTAATGTGCACACGAGGAACACATTATGCGGTGTTTTCCTGGCGTCATCTGATCACACGTCAGCTTGCAATTAGTCCTAAGCACGGACATCTAAGTGTGTGTTTCCTGTTTGTTTTTGCAGGGTTGGTCAAGCTGGGAATCCACTGTGTAACATGCCAGAAAGTCGCCATAAAGATTGTCAACCGTGAGAAACTCAGTGAGTCAGTACTAATGAAGGTAAGCTCACAACTTTCGGTTCTTCCAGTGGGGTTCAGATTTACAGTTAAGATTTTTGAGGTTTGTTTTTCCTCTGAAGATGTACTGTTTTTTGTTTTGTTTTGTTTTGCACAAGTATTTCCTTGTATGTCTGTAAAGAAGGCCAGTACTAGTGAGACAACTCCATGCTTGTGTATCTAAAGGTGAGAAAGGTTATTGTTTGTCCAGTTTCCGACAACCACATTGTCCCTGTTTAACTGTGGCCAGAGTCTTTGATGAACATCACTCCTCTCTCGCTCCCTAAAATCTTAATATGCAGCAGCCAGGCTGACTGAAGCAACACTACTTGGACTGTAACTGAATAGTGATGTCCCTGAGAGAGCCACCTCTTTGACACATAAAGTCTGGGCCGACTGCCAGCCAGCATTTCAAAAATCAAAATTAGAAAGACTGGAGTGCTTGAGTGGGTTTGAAATTTCGACATAAATCAATGGCTGAGCTTGCAAAAATGTTTGAATATTAGCAATTTATAGCATAATAAGCCTCATGAAGGGTGGATCATTGGCTGAGTTAGTGATAGTAGGTCTTTTGAAGCTGCTGATTTTCAGCCTTTTCAAACTGAGGCAGTCGGCTGTTTTGCTCCCCTGCCAGGAGTCAGAGCCTCCGAGGAACCTCGTGGTAACACAACAATGAAGCAGGTTTCTGCAGCTATAATTACTTTACCCTCACTCCAAAATGCTTCAAAATCGTCTGGGCGAAACGCTCTTATTTGTAATGTCGCTGTTACCCGCACAGCCTCGTTTTGAAGGATACAGTAGGGATTTTTTTTTTTCTTATTACGTCCCAGGGCCCCTGCTGGGCAGCTCTATTCAGTGCCCACGCAAAATTGGCATGCTGCAAAATTGGCCCTTGTGTTGATGGAATAGTTGTAAAGAAAGCAAAGAGAGCAGGAAGATAGAGGACGACAAGATGCTACAACCTGAAAATTGTCTTTCACGGGACACACGCAGAGAGGAGCGCCTACTGTAATTGTTTGCTTATGAGCTGGAAAGCAGGAAGCGGATGGGTTTGCTCACAGTACAGGTTATCTGCAAATGGAAAATCCCTCCGTTTTGCATCACTTCTGCGGCAGCATCATTAGGCTTTAGATGAAAAGCTCTCTGTGCTCGAATATTGCTGTTTGATAAACAGTCGGTATTAATCAGCTTCTTGCTGTGTCACTGTCTCCCCGACTTTTTCTCACTCATTGCTGTCTTGCTCCCGACCCTGCGCTCTTTCTATCTCGTATTCGGCTCAACGTGCAGTCTAATATTTTCATGAGGGAGAGACGGGTCATTTCGGTTTGTCTCAGCGCTGACAGAAGTATTATTAGTTGTAGCAGAAGTAGTTGCCGGAACCGTTGTAACGTGTGACAGCAGAGAGGAAGGTAGCGGGATAATGTCCCAACCCAGGTGTTTCACATTGTGCTGTCCTGCGGAGGAAAATGATAGTAACAGATGCCGAACACTGACAGGTTTCCGACAGGACCAAGGCTTTTGCTGATGCTGCAGTTCAGAGCCAATTACTGAACTCAGCCATTGTCACTCTTCTCTCAACTGTTGGCCCCTGGTGTGTGTATGTGTGTGTGTGTGTGTGTACCAGCAGCATGTAGGGATTGGATAATGTGGGAACCAGGAGCAACTGTCTTCCTCTTAAAGAGACACTTTGAGTGCATGTGTTGTAAGTTTGGGAAAGAATGCCAATAATTTATCACTATCATTTCTAGGGGTGTAATCACAAGTTTTATCACAATACAGTATTATAGTAAATTTTTGGACAGTAATAGGGCTGACCCTGACTAAGAATTATCCTAGTTGACCAATAGTCGTCATTTACGGCCATTAGTCAACTAGTCGCCGGCATGTTTACGATGTTAATTTGATCATTAAATTATATATTTTGGGCGGGGCAACACAATGGTTTGAGTTCAATGTCTGAGAAGGAATAGTACCAGTAACATTGTTAACACTGTGCTACAGAGAAACACAAAACCGTACTAATGAACCTTCATTAATATAGGCCTATATTTTATCTACAAGTGCACGTCACACACTGAGCGAGCCGCCTGTTAATGACGCTGTCTGCAAAGCAGTAATGATTGTGCTAAGTGGCTAATGGGCATGTAGCTACTTACATGTTTCAGATGATGCGTCATGTTTGTAGTCGACGAATGATTAGAGAGTTTACATATCACCTTGGGGTCGTCCTTCACCTTCTCAAAATGATCCCACACTTTGGATTTCCTGCCTGACATGTTTTTAGCTAGTCCTTGCGATAACTGTAGGTACCAGCCCTGTGAATTAGGGGCTGTACACATGCCGCCTTAACAAGCGCTGTTTAGCCTATTTACCTGAAATCCTGAGTGCAGAGCTGATCTTCTTCCAGGCGCTGTTTATAAGTGTGTAGGCCTATTGTCTGTGGGACAGATGTAAAGCTCTGGGTAGCCCTGCATTAACATGATCAACTTTTCCGTATTTATCAGACTGAATATTTACAGAAGGAGGGAAAGATGTCTGTTGGCTGTGATTGGTTTGTACTGTGACTCCTGTCTGACAGCTGGGCGTGGTCACATGCTGTGTCTGTCTGTTCAAATTAAATTCCCACATGGTCTGGTCATATAGGTTTTGATTTATTTTGACAAGGCACTGCTCCTAATAGAGTTTCACATTTGTTTGTTTGTTTTTCTGCGGCTAAGCGACCAATGGAATCTTGCCGACTAATGCCCTCTTGTCGACTAACATTTGGTGACTATTACAGGGCAGCCCCAGACAATAATGAGATGTTTACAGATATAACAAGGTCTACCATGATACAATTTCAATTCAACTCAGGGGCCTTGGATCAATATGAGACGATATCAGTAAATATCCTCGTTGTCTTTTTCTTGGCTGCTCATGATTATCTGCCTCACATTCAGTTGCCAGCACTATTTGAAAATTTAGGAAGAAGGTGTGCTTGGATGGAAAAATTCACAGAGACGTGCCATTTCAAAACAAAGGCGTACAATAAAGATGGCAATGTATATCAATGCATCGATAACAGTGGATCATTGATCATTGAATCGATATATTGATTCAGATTGATGTATGGTTACACCTCCAATTGTTCACATGTAAATAATTCTTTCAAACTGTATTTTGAGTTTTGGATCACATGGACGAATGTGTCTCTGCTTGTTTTAGCTAGTGTGTGTGTGCGTTATGAGCAATTCTTGTTTGGAAATGGTGCTTGTGCTCTTTGTTATCACCAGGTACGTAACACAGATAAAATTCAGAAATCTGATTGATCAACAGCACTGTAATTATGCAGTATTATTTTGGGTCAGTATCTCTGTGTGTTAATAAAGAATGTGTGTATTGATTTGTTTACTGGCCTCTGACCTAAAGCAACTTAAGGTCTCAGTTATAATTCAATGCCTGTGTGTCAATGTACTTTGCACATGTAGTATGAGGTATGTCCCGTTTGACCACACTGTTTGACCACACTGACAAAGTCACTAGTAAAGTTTCCTATAATTTCAGGACACCCTAAACATAACATCAGTCTCAGATTACAGTGGCTAGATGTGTGTTTCAGAAACCCAGCCACTCTCCCATATCCCCATTGTGTTGCACTCCACAGTCTTGTATGTCTGTTCTCCAGCCTGCCTGTGTGGCTGTCAGACTGTCAGAGTGATCGGGCTGCACTCTACCGCAAGACTCAGACTATGAAATGTCACCTTTTAATATGCTAATGTCTTGGGTCCCCGTGGTGCCATTAGGGGAGAATCTGACTCTCCTGGACAGGTGTGTGTGTGTGTGTGCAGCAATGCTGAAGGCACACATATATGCGTGCGGACACACACTGATACACACATACAGGCCGTGTACACGCACACAAGAGTTCATAAGAATGTGCGTACATGTGTCATACAGACACACACACATATATTCATATGTATGTACACGAACGCATCCTCCATGACGCACGTCATCCCTCTTCGTCTGTCCTTCCCCCGACCGGCCTCGGGTGTCAGGGGGTCTGTGGAGATGAGGAGATGGGTTGAATTAATTGTCTCAGAATGTCTGGCAGAGAGGTCTTTCCTCCACTCACTGTGTTGAACTTTGTATAACTAATGTTGAACTCTTTAGTCCATAGCCCCACAGGCTGTGGCACTACGGACCAGAAAGACATTGAATTGTCTTGGATAATGAATTCATCTGTGAACTTTATGTCAGTTTGTTACCAGGGAATGAGCCTTGACTACTTCAAAGAGCAAATGCAGCCCAATTTTTTTTTTCTCCTAAGCAGAAAACCTAACAATGGAGTTAGCTGAATAGTGATAAGAGTCTCCCGTCAGTGGGAAGTGGCTGGCCGTCATGTTTCAAATGATCAGAGAGGAACAGACAGAAAGAGAATACACAGTATGTGCACATATGACAGTATGTCAGCAGTCATTGGCACTGAGGCCAAACAGAATGGAGCGTGGCGATCCGATACGAAGAGAAGCCCAGAACCAACACTGTATGTGTGAATGTGTGTGTATGTGTCTCTAGGGAGTAGTTAATGTTTCTGAAACTCAGCCAGCCCTCTGTCTCGCTCGCTGCCATGTCTCTGTGCCGTGGGGCTGTGGGCTTGAGAGGGAAAGAGGCAGGGAGGGCAAAAGAAAGCAAGGCTCAGGAGAAAGAGATGGACATGCTGGGAGAACCCCTGCTGAGACAAGATAACACAGACGCCTTAGTAGGTACACCACGTCTCTACTCATATTTCCTGTCAGGAGTGAGCGTGTTTTGTTCTTGAACTATTGATGTGACATCCAACACATATGATATGGCCAAGCATTGAGTGATCACAAACAAATAGTGAGATTTAAACAATGTACTGAAGATACTTTTTGTCTTTTTGCACACTTCCAGTAAAAGCTGCCTGTGCGCTCTTGAAAATAGAATACATAAATGAACACAAATCACATTCATACAACAATGTGACAACTCTGTAATTGCTGGTGTCACAAGAGTTCTTGGAAATAAAACATGAGTTTGAGAAATCGTGATAAGTAGAGCTGAGAATGATTTGAAAAATGTCCATATTTGTACAGATACAATGTGAGAATGTTGGCACCAGTGCCAAAACAGTCATTCTTCTCAGTACTTCACTTTGAGAAATACAAACATGTGCTTCTACAAAAACTTTTTTTTCTCACTGGACAAAAAAAGAAGCCAAAATGTTAAACGTCTGAATACAAGCAGCTGCACTATACCAGAGGCCAGATGCATAAAAATCTGTGGAGATTCATGACTGAAACTGTGTGTGCACACTATGACAGAAATATGCATTCTTTTTTTCAGATTTTAAAGCCACGCATACACCTAATTCATCATTGTGGCACTGCTCGCACGTGCACAAGCCTTTTTTCCACATCCGCAGTTCCCCATAAATGGTTGTAAAAACGCCTTCAAACAACAGTTAGCATATTGATACGTATGACCCTCCACCATTCATTAGACCTGTCTGAGAAATATGATAAACAAAGGGCAATTTCACCAACTGTGTCGCATCAGCGAGGTTCCTCAGCAGTGCCAGAGTAGCTGTCATTACGCGCAGCTGTGGCAATTTGTAGCGTTTGTAGCACTAATTCATGACACGTTTCTGCAAACCATCATCACGATGAAGTCGCAGTCATTATAATTATTAAACATGGGAAGGGTGATCAATGATTCTTCACTAACATTCATGTTGTAACTGACTTCACAAAGTACTTCACAAGATAGAATTAAACAATCACTAACAGGGAGATGAATGAAAATACCAATAATGATGAAATAAATAACTTATAAATAATTTAAAATGTACTTTTTTACATCTTACTGAGCACTGTGTAGACAGTCAGTGAAGTTGGCAAACAACCTAAAAACAATGTTATCTGTTTTTCAACTTATAGTTAATCACAGGCAGTCCTTATCATATCACCTGTGGCTCTTGCAGCCAAAACCAGGTGTGTGCTTGGTCTGAAGAATGCGTTAGGTGGACACGTTTTCACCACACATTGTTCCTTTACGGGCGACTGTGGCTCAGAGGTAGAGTGGGTCATCCACTAATCGGAATATCAGCGGTTTGATCCCCAGCTCCTCCAATCCGCATGTCCCTGGGCAAGATACTGAACCCCAAACTGCTCCTGATGGTTTTTCCATCGGTGTGTGTTAAGGTTTACTGGGTAGCAGGTGCCACCATGCATGGTAGCCACCCCTGTAACTGTGTGTGAATGTGACATGTAGCGTAAAAGCATCTTGAGTGGTCAGAAGACTAGAAAAGTTCTATACAAATACAGTCCATTTACATTTACTATACAGTTCATGTGGGAAAAGGTGTACACATGCTTTTTGTGCCAAAGTACACATTGTTTTTGCATCTGGCCCCAGGTCAAACTGACAAATACCTTTTTTTATCAATAAAAACAA
Source organism: Epinephelus moara (assembly GCF_006386435.1). Taxonomy (NCBI): domain Eukaryota; kingdom Metazoa; phylum Chordata; class Actinopteri; order Perciformes; family Serranidae; genus Epinephelus; species Epinephelus moara. The sequence continues at coordinate 18,172,755 of NC_065525.1, read as the reverse complement.
GATTGCAAATCTGACCCAAAGAAGTGCTACTAATGAAGCAGGTTAACATGTTTTGCTAATTTGAACACAACCTGCAAGTAATTAACTCAGCTTTGTAGTGCTGTTTGCAATGCTTATCTAGCTACTTTCATTAGGTGCTTATCTGATTCTGTTTTTCTGCTGCACTTGTGCATGACTAAAACTTACACATTTCTTCATGGCCTAAGGAGCATAGTGAAATTCCCCTGTGCACGTTGTCAGTTTGTTATTGCAATGCTTCCAAGCACCTGCACTGTAAAACTGATGGTCATATTGATGACTACGCCACGGTGGGAATAAATGGGGGTAGAATCTCGCCACTGCAGCCAACTATGGTCTGACAAGCTTTCCCTGGGAGCAGAGGATTTTCTGTACCATATTTCATACCATATTACCTATCATTATGCTGAGTGGAGCAACTTCACTAATCCGCAGTTTAGTCTCGGGGTGAGTTAAATTGTCGCTAGCCGCTACCACTAACAACTAGCAGAGGGAGAAGGGTATCTTTAGCATGCAGCAGTCGGTAGTTGCTGTTGATGCCTGCTCTGTTTCTCCCTCTGAGCCAGTGAGCTGGTGGCGGCGGCTGCTGCTGCTGCTGCTGCTGCTGTTGGGATAAGGACAACTAATTAGCCAGAGTGACTCTCTCTCCTCCTGAAGCAGCACAACTTCAAAGTCACTCTACTGTCCCCAAGCCCAGAGAGAGAAAGGAAGTGAGGGAGAGGAGGCATGAAGTGCAGGATGAAGGGAGATAGAGGGGAGGGAAGAGAGTGTGTGTGTGGGGAGGGTTAGAAAGGATGGTGAACGTGAAGTTAGAGCACTTTGTATGGATGTCTTGTGAAGTAGATATCGCTACGCAGCTACACTGTTTTGATGGAGGTTTTTTTAGCGTGGTGAGGTTACTTGTGGTTTGCTGACTCTGTCCTTGATGTCAGTCATAACATTTCAGATGAGAAAAATGTGTGCGTGAAAGAGAGAGAGAGAGAGAAAGAAAGAGAGTTTGGAGATGGAGAAGGCAGCAGTATAATTGCCCCCTGAAGCAAATAATTGAAGCGCTAAGGACACCGCATGTAAGAGCTGAGAACAACCAGGCAGCACTACAGCCAGGGTAGACAGCTGCATTACCTAAGATGGCCTGAAATGTAAGGATAAGAATCAATACTTTTTTTCTCATTAACTGGCTCATATTGGTACAGTTTGAATGTGATTACCTGCCCATTAATGAGGAAGAACTGCCTCTTCTCTGGAATTAAAGTAATGCAGCCATAACATTTGAGCAATCTTCACAGTCTGAACATCTGTCTCTGAAGTCTAAATAGCAAAACATGAGGGAAAGTTTCATTTGAGAGATAGAGATATATATGAAGAGTCTGTAGGCAACATGACAAGACTTTTGGTATCAGAAGTGCTCTGCTTCTGTTTGTAGTTCGAGTAGTATTGACAAAAGAGCTGGGACACATGAAATGCAATCTTGGAACCCAACAGCTATCATCTGAGGACGATTAAGATTTATACTTAAAAATGTATCTGCATTCATATGCAATCTGTTTAGCTGCAAAGACCAGCGCATGGAAGACAAAGTCTACCCAATAATCTGCTAGCCACACCAGAGGCAGGATTTGAATTTAGCAAGGTAACCTCAGGGTCTCTGGGTAACTCTGGGTTTTCAGTACTACAAAGCTGGTTCTCTTTTTACCAGGTTAAATCACCATGGTAACTTATGCTGAACAGCTAACCGCCCCAGAACAGGTTAACTTCAGAGTACTGGATCACAGCCTGTCAACACGACCTCTGACCAATCGGATCACTGAAGAAAAAAGTATCTAAGGATGAAAGCCCAGAGTCTCAGGTGAAAGAGAGTAACCTAGGTCAGTAGAATCATTTCATTGTTTCAGGGCTCTATTTCCATGGTTTTAAAACAGAGCTTCTACCAAACGAAAAGATGGTTTACAACACTAAATGCAAAGTTTACTTTAGTCTGCAGTGATAGTGTTGATATTTTACAGTCTGATTCCATCACTGCAGCTCAAAATAACCTGAGACACCTGCGTGATGAGAACTAGGAAGAAAAAGATAATATTTTATTATTAAAATAATCCACACACTGTTAACTGGCTGCAGTTATTATGAATGCAACATTTGGGTCAGATAGATGGCATCAGTCATTAACTAGGCTACTTTTTCCACTCTTTACTTTGGTAACGGAAACAGTCTGGCTTTCATGTGACATATTCAGAGTAGTTTCGTCATCTTCCAACGAAATAGCAAAAAAATACTCTATACTAATGTCAAATATAGCCTGGTGATACCTACACGTAATTGACGTCTCAGCTTATGGTGTATTTCTGGATAGTATTTTCAGCCTACTTCATTCATGGTTCTGATGATATCACTCGTAATTAACACCCCCGCCTCTTTCACATGAGCACGCTCGTGGCTGGATAGGAAAACCCAGAGTTGACTGTTGACTATTGATAACCAGCTTTGGAGTACTCATTATCCAGGTGGCCAATGTTAGGGTTAGTCAGATAACAAAAAGATATCCTGGGTATATTGAACTAGCTTTGTAGTACAGGCCTCAGATCTCCTGAAGTATTGGCCATTGCTCCCAGAGGCTTATCGTCATCAAAACCATAGCTGATGGGTTCTGGGATTAAGGATCGGGGCCATATTCAGCATTTTTACAATAATCAGCATTGTTGATTTTTCATTCAATATATGAAATAATAAACTATTTGAAAAGTTTGTTTCTGATACTGCCTCCTGTCTCTGTCTGCAGTCACTACTCTTTACCCTTGCTTGATGTCCCAACCACAGCACTGTTTGATTGGTTACTCGTTATAGTGATAGCCTACCAACACTGAAGACTACTGTGCCACAGACGAGGACAAACATAGATTGGAGCTGCTCCATTCAGCAAGCGGAGCTGGGTGTCGAATGTAAGGCAGCAGATATTACTGAAGTTAAACACACTTGATCACTAATAATACCCACTGATGGAGCCATTCATATGAGTCAGCATCACATTTGTCACTAGTGGGAAAACTCTGCTGGCTGCTAAGCCAGTTTATGCAATCTAAATACAATATACAAAACATATTGGTTCCAAATATCGGTTATCAGCCTCCTTGGTTACTAATACTCAGCCCTGAAATAACATATCAGTCGATACCTGTCTGAGACTGCATTTGAGATAACTGTATGACACAAAGGTATTCAAGTTTTAGTACAAAGCATCTAAAATTTAGGACTAAAAAGGCAGAGAAAAGGAGGGTATAAAGGTTGAGTACACCACCCGACAGGGATTGTGGTAGGCGGGTGAGGAGCAGAATGCCACGGCCACAGATGAATCATACAAGGTCTAATCTTGTTATCCCGACACCTCACTGACAGCACTGTAGCTTTCTTTCTCCGCCATCTCTACTCTTCCCCTTCTAATGATTATGGATTGGCCATTCTCTCCCGTCTCTGTTGTGCCGCGAGTGGGTTGGATCTCAAAATGCCTCCAACGCGCACACGTTTAACTCGGTGTTGTGTGCATATACTGTACGTGTTTGCGTGCGTCCATGTGTGCACATGTCTGTGCTGCTGCGGAGACAAGGCAGACATCCCCTTGAAATAAATGGGTTTCATATGTTGTGCCCCTGCGCGTTGATCCATCAGCTTTATATGGTGCTGAGCCAGAAGCCAGGGCTTCGCACACAGTTTGATCTTAGCAGGCTGACTGCACACAAAGACTGCAGAATTAGCAACTCTGTTTCTCTGCTGCTTCTTTCGCTCGTCTCTGTCTGTTGAGTTTGAGATTTGGCAATAAAAAAGTATTATTGCATATCTTCGATTTGGGTTCAATCAAATGTAGACATTTTTATGTAGATTATAGTTACATAATCGAATAAGGCCATCAGAAAGTCAGTACAGTATATTTGTGGTATAGTACTTACTAGACCTGGAAAAAGAGCATCAACAATCACTATTTCTATTGTCACATCATTTTTTATCTCCGTCTCTTTTAATCTATACAGCATTCTTTAGAAACCTAAATAATAATATGGAATTCCCCCCGAACCTCACAAAACCCTTTGTCTGTAATTAGTCAATATGAAGGTCACGCAGTGTTCTACATCCTAATTTGGTTCCCAATCACTACTCCCAAATCAATTTATACCCTTTTTTTCCCCCAGTCTGAGTGTCGATGAGGCTCTGCTGAAAAGGAAATGGGGAATAGATTTTACCTACAGGGCACAAGATGTTTGGGAATTGTGAAGAAACGTCAGCCTCCAGCCCTACCTGTGTCACATTATGTTTCATGCTAAATACCATCGACTGAAGACTCCAAACATTGAGTTTTACACAGTTCTGCCTGCTAGTTTGCGATCTAACACATCCTGGAGAGAGACGTGTAAAACCGTTAGTGCTGCTGCTCACTGCGGTGACAAAGCTCATCAAACACACGCAGGGTTGTTTGACTGATTTTACCTCTCATATGTCTTATCGAGATAAAACAGAGATGGAGTGCAGACAAAATAATGAAATGGAGGGTAGCAGAACACAAGATGTAGCGGGATCCCCCATTGAGCTCGACAGGAGACAGACAGATGTCTAAACCGATGGCATTTGTTTCTCCTCTTCAAAGGCAGAAGCTGCTGCGTTGTCAGATAGATGAGAAAACTCTGTTTGCCTTCTTATTTGTTGTTGCTTTGGTGTTGCTTTTGGTTTTCTGCTTTTGCTTTGTGAGCGAAGGGCACATTTTATCCAGTTCTTTCACCCTTAAGTGGAGTGATGCTTTCATGGGGAGATCAGCAAAGTTCCCTTTCAAAGTTTAGTTCTCTTTTTTTCTGTCTGTTTATTTCTTTGTTTTGCGCTGGGATTGCGAACCTCTTTATGTCGCCTGTGGACCCACTGAAGTGTATTTTGTGTGTTTTCCCTCAGCCACTGCGTATTGTGATCATCTTTCATTTGTCTTGTTTCGGGAGGGACTGATAATTGAATAGGTACATCATGTTCCCTTGAGAGGGAAACTGTACTCAATTTTTACTTCCAAATCTGTCCTTGTCATTTGTTTTTATATCATGTTGCTTCCATTTAAAAACCCAAGCGTCCCTGATGCCCTACATCTCAACATGTTACCTATCATTATGTGTTTGTGCGCATATTTTTTCTGCTGTATATTGGCCTGTGTCCTGACCTAATGTGATTTGTGAACCTGCGGCACTTTGCCCTTGTCTTCATTAACATTGATGCAGAGATACATACAAAATAGCTTTGTTGGTGCAGTTCTGTGGGATTGTGTAAAAGCACAAAAATATTTGATGTGTGTGTTATGTGCGTATGTGGCATGTGGCACTATGCCAGAGCTTTGCGATACTTTAACTGATGGACAATGAAGTATGTCACAGTTTGTGACAACTGTCATCTCACTGGCAACGGCTGTGCTGTGATATGATTATTCAGATACCATGTCATTATTCTAACTGTCACTGCATATACATTCAGTTTGTTTGTGGGTTTGTGTGAGTGTGCGTGCGTAAGTTACACATACCATAAATGGCACCATGAATGACAGCTCCATGGCCATTGTCTAGTTGCTCAGAGTCAACAAAGACACACACACACTCTCACACACACAGACAGCTGCCCTTAAGGTTCTGTCTGTGCTCTCACTGCAGGATCTGGTCGGTAATAGTCTCACATCAGACAGGCAGGGTTGCAGGGTGAATCACAACTTGTGGACAAGCTTGCCACAAAGAGCACTGTCAACAATGCTCCTTACTGGCCCACTTTCACACACTCACAGACAACGCAGGAGATTGAATTCTCTCCCAAACTGGAGGCATTTATAGTTATGAGCCAAGCACACGCTTGACAGTGATGCCCCAAAAGTATTCATTTCATTTGTCAACTGGAATTTACAGATACCAAAGTAAACAAATACCAATCGTACGTCTTATGTCTGCAAAACTTAAAGATCCAGTGTGTAGGATTTAGGGGCTCATATTGGCAGCAATGGAATATAATAAGTATGTTTTTGTTAGTGTATTATCACCTGAAAATAAGAAACATTGTGTTTTCCTTCCTTCCTGATTGCCTTAGAATAAGCCTTTTATATCTACATGGGGTCTTTGTCCATGGAGTCCGCCATGTTGCGCTGCCATGTTTCCTCAGTAGCCCAGAACGGACAAACCAAACACTGGCTATAGACAGGGCCTTTTGCATTTTTGCATCGTCCACTGTCGTTAGCAACCTCTTAGTTGGCAAACTGCGTTGGAAAAACACATTTTTTAACGCAAAGCTGCTGTAGTCAGTGTTTTTACCAGTTTAAATCACGGGGTGTGTTTGTTTTGGAAAGGAAGAGATCTCTGCTGGTAATTCAGTACCTGGTAAAAGCTCCCTGAATGTCTGGGTCTTAAGTGCACACAATAGCAAGTGCTGGGCTGGTGGCCCGTCTGTAACCAGCTGAGCTACATCAGAGAAACACTGATTTGTAACGTGAAACTGCTTTATTTCGTTTTTATACCGGTTTTAATCACCAAGTCCATTTGTTTCGGAGAGGAGAAAACCTCTGTGGATAATTTCGCTTCTGGTAAAAACCTCCTAAACAATGAACACTGAAGGAATTCTTGCAATCTGCAAATCACTGCTAGACACCACTAAATCCTACACACTGTTCCTTTAAAGGATATAACAGTGACTATGTGTTTTGTTATGCCATTGTATGTCACACTAATAAGTTATTTTGTATGAAGATCTTACTTTACAATGAAAGAAATGGTTATTGAGAGTGTCACCTCACCTCACTACTACTACTGAGGTAAATACTAATACTGTACTTATATCCTGCCTGGATCAAAGACAGCTGTGCTTTGTATATGGTTATGGCAGAGGGCTATGCATGTACTCACAGAACTAGAGTTCCACCCATGTAATTTACCTGCATTCAATACATTTCTTTATCTCTTGATTGTGCTGTTAACAAGCTTCCAGAAGGCTTGAACATTACGCACAAGCTACATTCATTTGTGGAGCAGGAATAAATTTACCACTTTTAGCTGTTGTAAATAAACAGGGAAATTAGCTCCGACTTGGCAGTGTTAATGAGTTTGGGACAGATTCTGATGTATATTTGGGCTTTTTGCGGTCAATGTGTTGAGCATCTAAAGCAAGACACTTTTAACTTCATCAGCTCCTTCATCTACATCCCTGTGGGGGTTGCTTGCTAATGACTCTGTTGTGCTAACACACTCTCAAGAACACGCTCTCTCTCTTTCCCTCCCTCCTCACTCACACACTGTACATGCCCACAAAGCACAAACACACGCATGTAAATACATACAGGCACAGTATGCTTTTGCACATATGGTTTGCCATTATTAGGGTAAATTAGTATGCGTACACAGTACCATTAGAGCACGTGAGTGTGCCTTTTATGTGTCAAAGACTCACGCTCAGTGTAACAGCTAATTAACAAGCGCGGAAGCTAAAAGAACTCCCTGATTACATTATTAGAGCTAGAGCTGAACTTATTTACAAAGTTTCAAGCCAATTTGGGTTTTGTTCAGTTGACCAGTCTTACCTGCTGACCTCTTGTCTGTCCGGTATCGACGCCTCTGCACGGCTAACCATCGACCAGGCTCGTGTGTCAATGAATAGGCCATGTATTCATATGTGGAGATAATTAGTTGAGTAAGGCAATCACTGTTAAATAATCAGTTCTGTTCGCATGAATTATTGCACTAAATAGCCTCATTACTCATTCATTACTCATTTTCTTTGTTTAAGTTGACACACAGGGTGTCTGCAGGTCCTCAAAAAGTGTTAGAATGTCTTAAATTAAGTTTTCTTAATATGAATATTTTCGGTCACATTACTGCGAAAATGTCTCCAGCCTGACAGACTCAATGACTGTTCACAATCATTGGACAGACTGAAGAATTGCAGTAATAAATAGCATTTATGACAGCCATGAGATTTTGTTTTCTTTTAACATTAAAATTAAACTCACCCAATTGTTATCATTTATGCTTACTGTTTATTTTGGACTGACATCAGTGCGTTTACTTGGAAAGATAACTTGCTATGTGTGTCACAGACATACACACATATATAAGAGTCTTACATTTCAATTCTATCTGTAGACACCCAATCAATCTTGTGACAGAACTTTTCAACAATGTTGTAAAACTCTCAACACTGATGTGGAGACCACTTTTTGAAGGTCTCAGTCTTGTCTCAGACTCCGATAAAGTGGACTCCAGATTTTATTTCAAGTAGGGCAGCATCATTATTATGATCGATTGGTCTCCTGACTATTTTTACAAGTAAGTGATCAATCGTTTCATCCATAAAATGTCAAAAAATGTGAAAAATGCTCTTTACAATTTTACCAGAGCCCAAAGTGACATCTTGAGATTGCCTTTTTGTCCAGCCAGCTGTCTAAAACCTGGAAACTCTTTCATTTACTGTCATAAATGACAAAGAAAACCAACAAATTCTCACATTTAAGAAATCAAATCCAGCAAATATTTGACATTTTTACTTGAAAAATGACTGAAACGCTTAATCGAGTATCAAAATAATTGGCAATTAATGTTTTTCCTATTGACTATTCTATTAATAGACCAATCTTGGCAGCTCTAATTTCATGACTGGTCAAAAATACATCTGTGGGGACATCACTTAATTGCCTGTGCAAAAAAGAAGGGGTAAAAATAGATGGCTAAGTTGATTTCAGCTCCTTAGTGTTTACGTTAGTGTGCCCATAGAATACAAAGAAAAATTCTCATGAATAAAATTAAACTCTGCAATGCCTTTTGATCATTTTATCAAGACATTTCTCATAGTCTTCAAGTGTTTTCAAGTGTACTTGGGTGTCTTAAGAACACATATACAGTACGGCAAACAAAGAGGCAAATGAAGAGAGATCTCTGCCAGTTTTCTGTGGGTGTTTTTATTTGAATGTGGATCTTCCTAATCAATTTGAGGATTGCCTGTGATTTGCTTGTACCACATTTTATCCTATGTGTGTCATGCAGTGTGGGACTCACTGGTCTGGTCTTGGTCTCAATTCCTGAAAGTCTTGGTCTTATCTCAGTCTTGACACACTCTAGTATCAGTCATAACTTGGTCTTGCTTTAGGTGACTACAACACTGCTTTACAACTGTGCTTTCTGTTTACTTCACAGGTCAGTATTTCCATAAAGTGATGCTTGACAAAGTTTTTTACAATGCACATCACATTTTAGTCTTAAAGTAGTGCGCTGGTCTTTTTCAGTAACAGTCAAATAGACTGGTACATTTAATCAGCCAAATTTACATCATAGGTATTTTAATTTAAGTTTGGCAGCAAAACTGGAAAAGAAATTTTTTGTGCAAGATAAGGCAGCAGATGGCATTTAATACAATTTTCTCCAGCGTCCTAAGAGGATCCAATTTTATCTTCCTGTGCTGCACTTTGGAAACAATTCCATCTACCTCACATGCAAATGTAGGCAACTGTAGGTTATTAGATTTACACTTTCTTATAACTGATATAGACGACCTTCAGATCTAATCATTACATCCAGTCCTGTGCTCTCTCTTTTGTCTCCGAAAACCAGTTCATTAATCCAGATTTCACATCGCCACACAATCCAAGGTCACCTTACCAATCCTCTCGTATGAAATATCTCTCGCTTTGGGAGCAAGTGACGGAATGGACGAGTTGACAAAAAGACACTTCAGACGGCCGACACAGAAACATGGCTGCCAAAGGGATCCGCTGCCTGCCTGTCACTGATAAATCACTCATTCTGCGCAAACACATGCACGGCCGTTCACATGCTGCTATACACACAAACACACACCTTTCACCCTCTTCCCCAGCCTATCCCATCCCATCCCACCTATCAACCCGCGCAGTTTGTTTGAGAGGTTCATGATTATACACTTTGACCCCAGGGTGTGGAGGACCTCTGCCATTAGACTCTATTATGACCAAGGTTATCCAGGGACATGTCTGTTAGTGTGAAATGATGTGGCCTGCCATTGGTTTAAGTGGCAGCCTGATGGATCTGTCAGGAGCACGGGCACACATCATAGACATGATTAGAGACACAGAATGGGAGAAGCAGAGAATAAATGAAGGACAGGAGAGACGGAGGAAGAGGAGGAGGAGTGTCAGAATTGGTCTTGGGTGGGAAGGAGTAATGAGGAAGATTTGAAAGGGTGGGAGATGAATAAAGGATAAAGACTAGCAAGCTAGCAAGCAGAGACTATGTCCAGATCGATTTACATGTCTCTGGCATTGATCAAACTCCCCCGTGTAGGGAGTTTACCTCCGCTTCACAAAGGATGACTGATACAGTGATTATCAGAAAAACCTGCTGCGCCAACTGTGTATCCATGTGTGTTTGCGTGCATGTGTATGTGTATTTGTGAGGTCCACAGGGTGGAGGGAAAAGCGATAAACAGAAGGATGAAAGTAAGAGAGATTACTTTTTTGCAGTTCAACGACTTTGACTGGAATAGATTTATACAAATATGATTTTATTTTGTGTTTTCTTTTGCTTTCAGCAGGACTAGCACAGTCATGGGAGATAACACGACTACCTAGCGCGCATGTTCCATCACCAAATACTGTTAAATCCATCACCCCAAGCCCTCTCTGTCAATTTCTAAACCAATTTTGGATAAGCAGGTTCTCCCAGGAACACATGTTAATATCATCTTGAAGGTAGTGGCCATGCCAAACACAGGAAGAGCACATGAAGACACACTGTAGGATAGAGTTGGCTCTTTGTGACCGATGTGACCAATGTGTTGTGTGTGTGCATTTGCCCTTGAATCTGATGTCCGTCCTTCCTGGTTACAAAGACGGACATGCAGCACTCTAGAACCCCGTAACGCCTAAACATTTACATGCATGTGTAAGCACGTATGCAAAGATACACACATGCATACATACACACCAGCTTGGCGATACTCTGTTCCTGGCAGGAAACACAGATTCTGCCCCACTGGCTCACTGACCGACATATGGATGGATGGAGGTGGCTTGTGGCTTGCCGCGATCAGTGGCATGTGTGTACAGTGTGTGTGCATCATGCGTTAATATGTCCACATGTCACCAGTATGAATGGGCGACGAGCTGACTGGTTTTGTCTGCAAGCCAGTCGTCAAGCTGCGCTGTCTCCTCCCCTTCTGCTCACTGACAGTTGGACCCACTTCTCCTTCTCTCCAGTCGTTACCCCATCCATACCTTACACCTTCTTCACCCATATGTTAACAGATAGGATTTCTCTATTTTACCCTCCCTGCAATTCCGTATTGAGATATTTGCTGAAGTTCAAATCAAGCAAATGAGATGTAGAAAACAAGCCTGAAAAGGGCTTATTTATGATGACTTAAATCAAGATTATAATATTAAAAAAGTTAGGTTAATCATGTTCTGTAGGACTTTTCAGAAAAACAAAAACTTACCAAATGACGAAAAGAGTTTAGACCACTATAACCTATTGAAAGTTGACCTCTGCTACTGCGATGTTGAGAAATATTAGGTTTATATGGATGTCTGGTTGAGTTAGAGTGAATTTATAAATAGATCATATTTGGAAAAAGAGTAATATCATAAATCATGACTAGCTGAAGTTTCTTAAATAAAGGAGATAAGGTGCAAGCATATCACCGGTTTGGGATTCGAACGTGATTTTGGAAGAAGAAAATTTTATCAAGGGTTATAGAAAATGCACGTCCACATGTAGTTGTATGTAGTAAGTTAAAAAAGTATTTCACTGCTGGAGAGATGTTTTTATTTCATAAAACTAGGGTGTGTATGCAGTAGAACGATGCAAATACTTGTGCAATTTTGCTCAGGCGGTAAAAGACCTACAACTACTAGAATGCACCGTACTGGTGGTGGGTGACGTAATGTGAACTTGGTCATTTTGACACAGGAAACAATATGGCGGTTGGTAACAGATGATCTCATATTACAGTTAAACAGTAACCTAAAATATGTTTCTGAAAACACCGTAGTCGAGAAATAGGCATCACGGTAACAGAATCTTGGTTCATATTTGATTAGCACTGCTTAGTTTTACAGTTTGATCTCAGTTTTTTCACCCTCCATTTTCACAGTACAGGAAACAGTAAGGCACCCACTTCCTGTTCACAAATTCTCATATTACAGCCAAACAGTGCACTAAAATATGTCTCTGAAGACATTTTAGGTTAGAAATAGGCATCACAGTAACATAATCTTGGTCTATATTTGATCAACACTGCTGAGCTTTACAGTTTGATCTGAGAGTGAGAGGGGTGGATCTCTCTCTCTCAATCTGCTTCTGTACTCTTTATTTTTGAGCATGGTGGTAGGCAAATGAAAAAAAAAGTACAGTCTGTAGTTTGAGCAACAGCCCTAGAGCCAGTGAAAGTAATGATGTGAGCTGAGAGATGAGCAGGGAGATCTGGGCGCTGGTAAGATGGAGGAAAGTTTACAGATAGTTCATTTACGCATACTGTTATGATACAAAGCTGGTTTAAAAACTGCTAAGTATCCCTTTAAGAGATGATAAAGGGTATGGTGAGAGTGTTTGGCCACAGATTATCAAACAAATTATTTTCTGTTGGAAACATAATTTGGTAACCATAAATAAGGTGAGTCTTAGAACCATATTTCAGGAATTTACACTACAAAATGTTGTGATACACTTAATCAAACGCTTTTGAAACATCTAGCAATATGGTACAAGTAAATCAACTGCTGTAGATATTTGGTCCATCAGATGAAGTAAAGGCATGTCGGTGGAATATCCTCTCATTGCCTTGATTGTCACATGCTTGCAGCTCCTGACATTGCCCCCTCATCGCCTTACCTGTTCTCATTTCACTCTCCATAGGCTGTTTGGTGCACGGCGCTGCTAAAAAGGTTATCCTTTCCCCGTGTTGTGTTAATTGGCAACAAAAGAGGCTGCAAGACTCAGGGGTTTGAGCTGGCACTGCCACTGTGCTCTCTTACTGTCTGTCTCCTCTACATTTCTCTTTTAGTCTTCTCCATTGCAGAGAATTACATCTTCATCTCACCCGCATTCACTCATCCTTCCTCTATCTCTCTTTTGTTTTTCCCTCCATCCAGAAGCTCTTGCATGCACTGTTAGCATAGCCACCCGCTTTTTTTTTTTTTTTTTTTTTTCATCTTACACACATGGCTGCCCTGTTGACTTTGATCCTCAGATCTCAGTATCAAGGGACCATTCACTCGCTCGCCTGGGGGAGGTGACAGAAATGTCTGTGTTTTCCTTCTGTGCGCATGAGAGAGAAAGAGGGGAAGGCGGGAGGAAGAGAGCGAGATGCAATAAGTGGAGAGTGAGAGATGACAGAGCCTGTGATCCAATATTTTCCCCTCTGAGGTTTTTGGGATGGCTTCTCTGTTCGGTTGCTCTGTGACATGTGTGACACGAATCTAATCTCTTTGCGTCTTTGTTGTTGCCTGGCTGTCTGTGATCCTCTGTCTCCTATCACTGGACTCTTAGCCACAGTGATGAAAACTATTGATGTCGCCAGTCATTTGTTTGCTCGTCCATTCAGCCATTCAGATCCAGGGCTGTAATTTAAAGAATCAATAGCTAGCTGATGGAACTATGCTAAACTGGCTCTCATCCTTTGAATTTGAAGTGACACGTGTGAGCACCAGTGGCTGCTTTGCCTCATTTGTCTATGTTGCTCCAGTCTTCCCAGTGCCCTTCTCATGCATAGTTTCCCCTTTCTGTTATAAAATGCCATCTGCACCTACAAATTACACCATAATTACAAGTAATAAATCACATCAGACGTAGTTTCAAACACAACAACATCAAAATTAAACTCCAGGGTGAAGAAAATGGTGCTCTAGCTTCTAATTTGAAGGGTAAGAATGTGTTTCTTGGAGCCTGGTAGTAAGATGTCATGTTTTCCTTGCAACCATATCAGTTGTAGTCATCAGCACCAGCAGGGATCTCCACTGTAGTTCCAACATATTGATCCATTTAGTGTGGCCAAGTACGACACTGATAGGAAACCCTGTGGGTCAAAGCGTTGCCAATCAGCGCGTCCACCAGCAGGCTCCTGTTCTGATGTCTTCCGCTAATGATGTCCACTCCACACTGATCACTGCCGTACTTTACAAGACAAATTATCTCCCCGTCAAATAGCTAATTTGGATTAGTGTCACTCCTCGGGATCTTGTTCGACCTCTGCTTTCTGATGAGCTGTTTTTTTCATCCTGTTCTTCCTCTTGTAACACTGTTTGGTTTTCGAAAAATTGATCAAATTGGCTTTACACTGAAGTGCTGAACACACGGAGAGATGAAAAGAGAAGGTGTGTGTTCATCTGACCACCTGTCCATCTGCTCGCGTGCTTGTGTTTGTGTGTTGCGGTGAAAGGTGTCCAAGTGCCTGCTAATAAAGGCTTAATGAAGTGCTACGGAGATATGGATCTGTCCACACTCACAGATGTGAAACTTAATGAGAGAGTGTGGAGCCATGTGCAGGAGCCAGGAAAGAGGATGACCACCTGGCATTTACACAAGCATGAAGTTATGGAGGTGTTAGATGTGTGTGTGTGTGTGTGTGTTTGAGGCTTTGATAAGGAGTAAGCGAACAGTTAGTCACTATGTGTGCAGGATTTCTGTTGTTGTTGCTCTACCTGTCTCATTTGCTTTTCACCTGCAGATGGATGCAAGTTTAAAATGTTGTGACTGATCATGAATTGTGGGCTATTTAATGAAACTGTTGTACTGTATAATGCGCGAAAAGAGCAAGGGTTGCTCCACAGATTTACATTAGTGTGTTAATCAACAGCTAATCTTGCAATAAGCAGGCGGTTGTACAGTTAAGTCTTCACATTAAGCCTCATTTCTCTTATTTCAATTAACTAAAAGGAGGCGCTTAGAGGAAGCTTAGGAAGCCAGCTGCTGGCTCTGTAGCATTTCGACAGCTCATCTCTCCCTGAGTCCTGGGTAGCATTAGTCTCTCTGCAGGGAGTCCTGCTGCCAGCTAGCTATAGCTAGCCACCATGGGCCCATTCTTAACAACACACCTTAGCCTCAGGTGAGAAAGTGGCACTGGTGTACCACTGCTGATAGCGCTCATTAGTCTCTGGATTACCCCTGATTAGCCTAGCCGTTACTCCCACTGATACTCTATGCTAATGCTAATTACGCATTTACCGCTTTACCCTTTCTAGACAACCTGTGTGCCTAGCTTTATTAGCTTTATATTTTCCCATGACTGTTTCTTGGCTGCAGCCCCAACACCAGTTGCGCAGTGTTGCATTTTTCTCTTCAGTGACTGAATGTAAGCAAATTCAGCAGGTTTTTATCACACACTCGATAAAGACTGGAGATAGGGATGCTGCTATTTGGGCAGAAAATAATCATCAAACGTGTGTCAAGATAGGGTGCAGCGCCTACCTGAGCTGACAGTAATCACGAATACAAGCTGTTCTGAAATGAAAAACAATGCGAGAGCATAATTAAGGGGGAGGAACCTGATTTTACGCGCGGTCAAGCATACAGCTTTGTGGCAGTTTAACAAAAACAGAGTTAGCTGGCAGATCAGAGCTTCGACTTCATTCCACATGAGCGTTCCTAAAGTTAAGCCACGATGAGTGTGACATTAAAGCAGCGTGAAGGCTGTCACAGGCAAGTGACAAAGTGAAATTGACTTTGATGAGATTGAGATGAGGCAGAGGAGCCTTTAACTCGCGCAGTCCTTTCATCTTCGTCATTGTCAGTAGCGGCTAGGCGCGGAGGGTGGAGTGAGGGGATGGACAAGAAAGGTGGAGGAGAAGGATGAGCAGATAAGCGCGAGCAGAGCAGGAGAGCAGCGCAGGG
Organism: Epinephelus moara; assembly: GCF_006386435.1. Lineage (NCBI taxonomy): Eukaryota > Metazoa > Chordata > Actinopteri > Perciformes > Serranidae > Epinephelus > Epinephelus moara. The sequence continues at coordinate 18,156,895 of NC_065525.1, read as the reverse complement.
GGGCTGAAGATTAGCGGTGGCTTCTGTCGAAGTGGGTTCCATGCTGATTTTCAGTGGCAGCTGTACATGCTGACTACGACTCTCCGGAGATGCTGACACAAATCCAAACTGATCTGCTCGATTTTGGTGAAATTCAGCTCTCACCAGTCTCACAGTTCGCTGTATGTCTCTCAGCGGCTCTGTAAGCAAAAAAAAAAAAAAGAACTTAGAAACTTGTGTGGACTCAGCCATCTGTTTGTTGTGGACACGGTACTGTGTTTACGTACAGCCACTGCCACTGTTGGGAGAAAAAGCCTCCCTGGGAGACGTTGATGTACCTGAGTGGACATTTTGACCCAATTCACCCGCAGGCTGCACTCTTCGTGGACAGAAATGTCTGACTCTGACAGGTTACTTCATGTTTCTTATCAAACCAAGCTGATTTATGTTAACCTCAAGCAAACCAGCAGACTATGAAATATGATTGCAAAGTATTCAACTATAGGCTCGTATTGTGAGAGAGGAGAGGACACCATTTTCGTAAGATAAGACAAACACAACCTGTTTTCCTTCACTTTTTTTGAAGCAAAACTACATTTTCCACCTGAGATAGCAGTGCTTGCTGGCCTGGATGCCAACCAGAGTGTGGTCAAAGCTTATCTCTGTCCTTTCTGCCAGTAGAAAGTGCCAGTCAGCTCCTTTCATTGGTTTACTCATTCCTTTTAAGCCCTTATGCCGGTTGTGCGAAGTGTTATTACAGATTGCTGCTCCTCAGATTTGTCTCTCTAACAGTGACCTTCACAGGTGACCTCAGAAAAACGATTGGCAAGAACTCATCACAGGCTGTTTTTTGGGGTCAGTTGGTTTTTTCCCCCCTGGTACTTCAGTTTGGCAGCAGCGAGAAGAAAGTTTCAGTTTGAGAGGGCAGATTAGGACAATTGGTCCTGGAGTGCTTTTAGGAACTTAAATGTGTTGATGTTACACTAATCAAATCTCTTTTTTCTCCCCTCCCCCTCCCTGTCTCTTTCCCTGTCTGTCCTTTTCTCATCAGGTGGAGCGAGAAATAGCTATTCTGAAGCTCATAGAACACCCGCATGTCTTAAAGCTACATGATGTCTACGAAAATAAAAAATACTTGTAAGTATCACCAGTGGATTGTGGTCCACTTCTGATTTATGCTAAATCCTAAATATACTGCACGCACTGAATGATTGTTTGTATGAAGACTTTTATGGCTCATGTATATCGTTATTGTCAAGTGCTCTTTTGGAAACTGGAACAGTCTTTAAAACAAGGGCGTAGGTTGCATGTGGACGGTAGTGACATGGCCCTACCAGTTTTTTGGGAGGACAGAATTGTCCCTACCAATATTTGAGCAAACCTGTTCATATTATCCGCATACTAACAGCTCTGTGGGCGGAAATTCGGGACAAATCGTATCTTGTAGTGATTCAGTAGGATAAGGAACAGTGAAGCCCGTGGGAAAATCCCATAGGCGTAAACTTTTATGCCTGATTAAAAGTGTTTTCATTTAGTTTTGTTGTTTTTTTGTTCATTTTATCTGTATTTTTTTTGGTATCTTATTTTTGTCTTGAAACATAATGACTTTATTCCAGTTACATTACAGGTTTAATTTGGTAATATAACAATAATTCTCTCAAAATATCATAACAGTAGCCTCAACTTGTAAGAGAACACCGATAAGTGATATATATTTGTGCGGAAAGTTTTGAAAATGAGCAGAAATCTTGCTGAAACGTATTGAGATATTAAAGTCCAGGGGTTTATAAATTAAATAAATGAATTAATTCTCCATTGATGTGAATAGGTGTCACATGCACATTTACTTCCCCAAACAAAAGACACAAAGGAGAATGGAAAAGTAAAATATGCATAGTGTCCATGTGTGTTGACTCAACAGAGATAACATTGAATGAGAAAAGGCGATCCACAGGAGAATAAATATTTGAAAGCAATACAGAATGCCTGAGAGCCTTACTGAATATTATTTTATTATAGCCTGTTTTTATGTTTTGAATCATCGGCTGAATTTTGTGGGGGGTTTTTCACATAAATAAAGACATGTCTACCATAAACTGATGCATAAAACTTCACCAGAATGCAGGACATGAAGTATTGGACGCTCAAAATTTCCTCAAGGAGGCCCCCACACCCTCTGCTTAATGTGTCCCCCATTAATGTTGAAATCAAACCTGCTCCCTTGCTTTAAAATACCACAGATTGTTTTGTTGGCCCCGCAGAGCAGTTATGATTGCTGTATTATGATTGGAGGGCAGCAGTGATAGCCTTGGAGGGGCTGATGCTCCATTAGTATTGGCATGAAGCATTTAATTTAGCCGCACACGCTAGGGGACTGCTAGGGAGAGGAAGTCTGCGTAATGTAAACACCATGACACGCTTATCAGAGGCAACACCATTGCATTAAGAAACATTAGCCGTGGGGAGTGGCAGCCGCATTAGGCCGCTGCAGCCGCTGCACACGCAGGCACACACAGGCACACACATAAATCTATTAGCAAACTTTAACAGCGGTGAGTGACAAGCCCATCAGTAGCTTATAGTAGCCCTCTTGATCCACAGAGGACTGTTTGTCAACTAAATTCAATTAGTTCTCATCTTGAGCTTACAGGCCAAATGGGATTGGACATGCAGTACTGTACATGTCATCCTTTAAAATGATAGGAATAGCAGAATATTGTGATTCATCGTATAATTGGATTATTAAAATCACATTTTGTGCCCGTTGCTTCATCACTTTTGACAGTTGGTCACTAGTAGCCTCCCCTAAGACAAATTGCTTTACATTTGAATCACGAGTGACTTGAGTGCACTCGGCGCTCCGCATCAGTGATGTCTTCTTTTAGATGAATATTGTTTAGTCTTCCTGAGATATCTCCACTTCAAAGCCAATAAATGATAGACACACTTTTGAGCAAGCAGTCCCAGAGCTTTTAAGATTTATTATGCTGCTGGCACAGATCCCACCACAAGCTGTTTAAAATGGTGTGGTGTGTGTGTGTACAAGAGGTGAGGGAGACGTAGAAGGAGTTTGATACATAGCCCACCAATATTTTATTTATGGATATTTCATTGCTCGAAATGAATGAATGATCACACCATGATGTTGGTATAAATTATGCTTTTGAGAATGAAAAATGGTCGCTGAAAAAAAGCTCATAACCCATATAAGTACACTTGATTTGTAACAGTGTTGCTATGAGCTGTTTTATTTCAGCTTTTTGCTGCAGTTTTGAAAAGGTAACAAAATAATGAATGGTAACACATGCAAGACAAATCCTCTCAAAGACCTATTTGTGTTTGCTGAAATACCATATGGAAATGATGAGCCCAAAGTCCCACATTCACAACTCACATTGCTGAAAATGTGATGATGTTTCTTATAAACTGTGATTTGTAACTTTCATAAAGAAAATAACTTTTTTTCATATTTGCTGAAACTGTCTCTTTATTCACACAGCACTAAATGAGACAGATAATCTGTGAAAAAAAATCATATTCCACTGCCTACTCTATTTTGCCTTTATTATAGTGCAGCTGGAGACTGACAGGAAAGTGGGGATAGAGAGAGGCAATGACACACAGCAAAGGGCCGCAGGTTGGAATTGTACCCTGGCTGCTGCAAAGGACTAAGCCTATACGGGGTGCACACTCTACCAGATGAGCTTTAGGTCGCGCCACCTTGTGGCATTTCTAATGGCATTACATCATGTCAATGAAAACAACACATCAGAGCTGAGGAGTCTCTAACGCAACTGTCAGACATGTGAATCAGTGCTCACAAACTGCAGTCAAACCATCAAACTAAGCAACGTTTATCATGTATGGATCAAGATTGTGTTATTGTATTGTTTATTTCAGTCAGGAACACTAGAGAAGACAACTTTTATTTCCATTTGCAGTATTATATTTGGAGGTATAGCTCTGTTCTGGGGCCTCTCTGCCTTTCCTCAGGTTACGCAGAAAGCCTCTTCTATGCGCCTACATGGAAAGCCTGTGTGGAAAGCCCTAAGGTGGAGAGAGCACACCTCTCTGCCCTTCCATGTGCAAATGAGGAAAGCCTTAGGCAGGGAGAGGGAGTAAACTTCCCTGCCCTTCCATGCGCCTACATGGAAAGCCTAAGGCAGCAGCAAAGACCCCCTAGGAACAGAACAGAGTAAGCATAAAGGGAAAACAGAAATGACACTGATAAGTCAGATACAGCATGAAAAGGAGGAGGCAGGTTGCAAAGCATCTTGCAGAGGAAGCAGCAACAGTAGGCAGGCCAGAGCAGTTTAAATAGGGCACCCTGAATGAGATTTGCCAATTGGTTGCATAAAAAGGAATCATGTGATCTATCAGCTGACTCCCTTCCATCAGTCAGCTGCTGTAGCTGGGATGTGAGCTGAGCTTGACATCGTGTCTGAACTGACGCTGTGCTCAAATTCTCGCCTCAAATGTTTTCAGAAACATATTTTAGTGCACTGTTTAGCTGTAAAAGGAGAAAGTTGGTCCAGGCAGTGGGCGGTGCTTGGTACTTAGGTCGACATTATACAGCTAAATGGTACACTAAAAATACGTTCCTGAAAACATTTGAGGGGAGACATAAGCAATGCAGTAACAGAATTTTGATTCACATTTGATCAGCACTGCCAAGTTTGACAGTTTTACTGCAGTTAACAAGCCGTGATTGACATGATTGACAGTTCAGTTAGAGACTCCTTAGCTCTGATTGGTTGTTTTTTTGGCGTGTTACAGTAGATTCTGGCGAATGCGAAGCAGTAGGAGAAGGAGAAGGGGTCTCTGTCTCATGTACTTCTTTCAGAATATAGTGATAGATTTAAGCAAATAAAAATGTCACCAACTCTAGCTGTAATAGTCACACTATTAAAGACAGCGAGAGAGCGAGAATAAAGTATATAGCAGTTAATTTAAAGTGGTACTCCAGTGATTTAGTCTTGCACTTCTATTAAGTTGGGGTACTTGCGAGAAACGGATTAAAAAACCATTTGTCAAAGTCTGTGCAGCGCAGGATGAGATATCCTGACCCCATTATAGGTCAAGCTCTAAACATGCTCTATCCTACAATTCCCACAATGCAACTCATTAGCGTCTCTTTATTAGACCATCCCAGCCTGGTAAAAGCCCACTTACCGCAGTTCAAAGTCCACACCTCTGCTTTTTTAAGAGGCTTTTCATTGTAGTCTCTTAGTTGAGGTGACTCTGGTGACATAACTAGTTTTGTTTTAGCAGCCTTTAGAAAGCTCCCTTTCAGTTCCACAATGAATATTATGCAACAGTTTTAATTTATAAAGTATGAGCGCCTCTTTTATGTGCTGCCATTATACTTTACAGTATAATGGAACAATATGAATCATGTGCATTCACCTACTGTGGTCCGGTTGTTATTCAGTACATGCCAAAGCTATCAAGGTTTTGTCGTAGCCAGCTTTTTTGGCTTTAAGGGTTATTTAGTGGGCACATGCTCTGTTGACAAGTACAGTTCGCAACACTGTAGTGTAATCAATAAACCTGGGGACTTGCATGTAGACACACACATCCACAGCAGGGAAAGAGAGAGAAGAAAGGGAGTATTTCACCGCCTGTCTGAGTTTCAATTTGTCCTAGTGAAGATGGAGGGAGTTTCAGCACAGGATATACGAGCAGGCCGGTCCGGAGCAGGGGCAGGGCACACACTGGCTCTCAGCCCACAGATGCAGCTTTCGGCCTGGGCCAGCAAGAGATTAATCTCCTCCCTGTCCCCTTGCAGCCCCAGAGCAGACTGTCTTCCCCCACAAGCCACACAGGCCGAAGGCCACCTGAAGAATGGCCGTCAGAAACGTGATGGCAGGGGAGACTGTGTGTAGAGGCATGTTTGGGGACGGTAAAAGAAGGAAGGAATTACAACACAAGTACTGCATATCTATAGCAGGGAACTTTTTTTCCCCAATATCTCTCTTTCTTCCTCTCTTTTGTCTCCTTCGCTTGATTAACCGAGTGCTGAGACAAAGACTGTCACAGAAGCTTACAGCGTCTGCACCTTAGCAGAATTTACAAGCTTCTAAATCCCTTATGTCTAAGAGCTTTTCACACAACTTTTCCATCTTTTTGTGGTGTAACACAACTTTATCATCCCTCTGATGCCTCCCATCGGAGGTCAGAGTGTATAGTATATCAGAACCCTTCACATATATTGTAATACACTGTTGGCATGCTTCATTCTCAGACTGTGGGGACAGCTTACAGATGACAGAATGAAAAATAAACTGTCAACATGATATGACTTTGGGGAGATCAGATCATTGATCCTGGGTGTTTTGTCTGTGTATAACAGCTGTAAGGGAACTATTTTTCCCATATTGCTCCAGTTCTTACAGACCTCTGAGGTCCTGAGCTTTCCTTGTTTTTTCAGTGCCGTTTCAGAGCTCTGTGGAGAACAGGTATATTTCCCTGTCTCTATAAGGGATATCGTTATTTTCTATGTGTGCTTTTTCAGCGGTTATTTCTTGAACTGATTTCCCTTTCTCGCTCTGTCTTTCTTTCTCTCAGGTACCTTGTGCTAGAACATGTGTCTGGTGGTGAGCTGTTTGACTACTTGGTGAAGAAGGGCAGGTTAACACCTAAAGAGGCCAGGAAATTCTTCAGACAGATCATGTCTGCCCTGGATTTTTGCCACAGTCATTCCATATGGTAAGTGAAATGATTTGCGTGCAGAAAGACTGGTGGGAGTGTGCTGGTAAAAACACTGAATGAAAACATCCCACCTGTCTCTTATTGATGCTATTCATAGACGCTTTTCACTGCTGGGAGACAAAATGGACAACAAGTGGGGCAATAATAAGAAAGGGAAGATAATGTTTAGGTTTTACTATACATGGATAAAAGTAAGTTAAAGTAAAACAACTATAACAAGTGAATACATTCATTTAATTAAGTGTAATCAATTACAATAGTATGTGAGATGATCTGTCTACGCATAAAAGTAAACCTAATATATGAAGTGGAATCCTGCCTCCATTTTAGGGCTGTACCCAACTCAGAATTATATTGGTCAAATTGGATTTGGTTCAATACAAATATTCAACTATCTGGCCCTCCATATTGAATTTAGAGAGACAGCAACGTTTCCATAATATAGTAAACAAGCCAAGTTAGCCCTCATTCATGCTAACCACGCTAACAACGGATCGGAAATCAGCATCTTTTGCAGACACTAGATATCAAACAAAAGCCAGAGACAGTATTGTATTAAGTTGCTGTCAGTTGTAAATTCACCACTTCTAAGCAGAAGGCACGAGGCTGACAGAGCTCTGGGCAGCTGTCTCCATCTCACATAGAATCACCCTGGGTCTGGGTCTACAGCTGCCTGTACCGGAGAGCAGCATGAAAGTGCTCACTCTGCAGCTTAATCTGGGGGTTAAAACTCTCCCAGAAGTACGACCGATCAAGAAACAAAAAACGGGGCCCTAGTCCGTCTACACTTACATATCTTTGTCATATAAAGTGGATTCACAATGAATTACACAGAAGTTCTGGTACTCACTCTAACTTTACACTGAGTCACCATGCCATTTTAGACAACAGTAAACACCACATGACTATCTATTATCAGGTACTTGGGCTTAAAACCATAAAAAAACACCTTCCCTGTCTGCATAAAACCATCACATACATTTAAAAAGACAAAACAGCCAATAAACAAGCATACCCAGGAGGTGTAACGAAGTCAATTTAGTTGTCATACAACATTGAACAAATAATAACTTCCCAAATAATGAATTTTAAAAAGATACAGATTCTTCCTGAAGTGAATCTACAATCTAAATTTCAATCAGTTTATTCATAGCTTGAGAGTGCTGTTTAGGTTTCAAACCAGTGATTCAATATGGAGATTACAGAACTGAGAAAACTTGATATTGCTTGTTATGAAAGTGTTTATTTTTCCTCTTTGTTATTAAAGTTTCAGCTTAAAAAGCTGAGGATGGTTGACATATGTCAAATAGACGGAGTCAAATACACCAACATGTATCGCGTCATATGGCCAGATAATGCAGCCCACATGGGATTTTTTTGCTCTCATGTGACATAGATGTGATTGTTTTCAGAGCAGTGTGGACACAGGAATATGGCTTTTGTCCAATCAGATCTGGGCCACTGTCAGATGTGGTCCTAAATCTGATACATATCCAATCACTGGCCATGTGACCGCTGTGACAACGGTATTGGAATTCATGTGTTTGATTCATACATCCATGTTTTTTGCACATCATACTTAACTGTGCAGATGCAGATCACTCATCATACAGTGTCTGAGTGATCAGTTGAAACTACAGAAGGCTACCAGACACTTTCTGACCGGGACAGCTTGCCTGCATGCCATGACAACGTTGTCGTAAGATACCGACAGAGATATTGAAATGTAGCCCTGGACATCCTAAAATTTTGGAGAAACTGTTTCTGTGTCAAACCCTCCACCCTCCCCACTACTTCTGACTCCTCTCCTGGCCGCACCCACACCTCTCTTTACAGACCTACTTATAGAGTTGTAGCTCAGCGTTCTGAGTTTCTTTGTCTTCTCACCCTCGAGCCATTGTTCCAAGAGCTCATATTCTCGAATCGTCAATAGCTCGAAAATTTCCCTTTTCTCGACAGCCCTGTATCCTGAAAGCAAACAAAGGTCCAATTATGTTATTTTGCTTAATAATTAGCCGTATGCTTTGTTTGAAGAGTGCCGTCGGAGAAGGAGCCCTTCAGAACAGTGGGCAGTCTGCTTCTCAGCATATGAGCAATTGTCATCCGACATCCATAGCAAAACCTTCAGGGGATGGACGTGTGCACAACTATGCCTGTTTTGCAAATGTTCCATTTTTGATGTTGTGACAATGTGCATGTGTGTGACGTTATTGGTCACATGTGAGGCATTTCAGTGCAGAGATTTGTTCACACTGATGTCAGATTATGTGTCACTTCAAATATGAATGTGAACAGTCCAGGCAGGAAGATCAGATCTGGGGAAAAAAGCAGAATTGAGCATTAAGCCCTGTAATGTGAACATAGCCTAAAAATATAACTGACTCAACAGTGTGAGATGTATTTCTTATAATTAGCTAAAAGATAGTTTCTCATGAAACATCTGAGACTACTAAGAGTGGTTATTGTAATGACTAAATAATAGCTTTCTAGCACATCATTGTTATGCTTGAAATAGAGATGTTTCACTCCTCCTCCAGATACAGTGCTCAGGTATCATTTTTAGAGCTACACAGAAGTGACTTTTTGTTAATACGCAGCACATTTTCTTTACTGTGCTCTGCTCAGTGTTGATGCATTGTATTTGTTAGAATTTGCTTCTAGGTACTTACTAATGTGATGCATTGTGTTTGGCTTCAGGGGGTAATTTAACTGTTTACAACCTCATAGACTAGAGGCAATCATATATACTTGAGAAGTCAAACATGTCAGCGGGGACTGATTCGGAGCGCTCGTTTCTGTGTGTGCGTGTGTGTTTCGTGTATCCATTTGTGATCTTAAAGCAGAGAGTGAAGGGTTTTTTTTTCTTCCTCTTCAGAGAGCGTATGCCTTTGCTCTGCATTTTGTCCTCCTGTGCCTGCACAGCAGAGCACAAGGACCATAGAGCGGAATGAGTTCAAGTGTATTTATTTTTACCTTGGTCACAATTTAATCTCCAGTGACTTTAGAGAAATGGGAAAAAAACTGAATGACGTGATAGCAACAAAATATAAAACTACATTCACCTGATCAGTCGCAAGGAATGATCATATCAAGGGCGTTAAGCATGGCCAGCCATGCTTTACAGCAGGTGCCAGGTGAAAACAAGTAGAGTACATGGAGATATAAGCATGAAAAATGAGGTGAAACACAGTAATTGTACAGGCGAGAGATGGGACAGAGGTTGGTGTTACAGTGTTCCCACTCTGCATTGGTGCTCACCTGTGTTATTAGTGGTTAGTCTAATAGTTCTCTCTCGTACTTCTGTAATGTTTCTTTTATATTTATACTGGTTTTGTTCTGTCAATCCTATTTTAAAGCTGTCCTGTTTCTTAGAAGAGAAAGGTCAGAATAAAGACCAGATCATAGGTGCAACTCCACTTGAATTATTGATAAGAATTCTGAGGTCACTCATGGGACCCGATCTTGCACCCAGTGCAAAGCAGCGCACATTGCTTGTTTCAGACTGGCGCAGTAGTCATTTTAATGGCCAGCGCCCATGTTGTGTAAGTAGCAATTGTACGTCTTTGCCATATGGTGCACATAGGCATGTAGGCCTTAAAAATGAAGTGTGATCAGGGGCAATGAAATGTGATTGCACCATTACCCAACAAAAACCTGGTCTACAGTCAGAATGGCAGAGTGTTTTCCCGCTATTTAAAGGGCAGGTTATTCAGATAGTAAGATGGGCCTACACAAGGCAATTCCACTCTGCTTGTGAAGCACCAAAGGATGAACAGGGTGGGTAAAATAATACATCATTAATGAGGAAAATATTAATAACATTGGCTAGAATGTGAACATAGCAGAGAGCAGAGCAGAGCTGCAGAGGTGTTGTCTCACAGCAGACTCTATGAAGAGAGACAGAGAGTATTACTTCACTGATTATTTCAAAAGCTAAAAGTTTAGTTCTGTTCCCTCTTTCAAGGTTGTAACTGCCATTTTTAGTTTCACTGCTTAAACGTCCCTCGATATTTGCTGCAGTGACAGTAATGCTCTGACAGGATTACTCTCAGCAGAAGACCACGCACTCTTCTAGTTTGCCCAATCTGCCATGTCAATAGCAAAGTTCCAGGTGCAGACACTCCTGTCTTTTAAAGGGATCACACCCATGATTAATTAAGGGACTAAATACACTGAATACTTTTGCTCCTTGCGCCTTACTTTGTACCCAGATTATGCAATGTTTAACCATTGAAGTGGAGTTAGATACTCCCTGTATGTACTTGCACCTGCACTTAAGACAATGCACTATAGATGGTTAAATAGGACCTAGGTTGATTATGCTGCATGTTATTAGCTTGTTTCTTTGCTTCTCACACCACTGTAATATTCACAGACAGGGGCGTCACATTACAAACATTAAGACATCATCATAAAACCCCGTCACAGCCATGGCACGGCACGGCCATGACCAGAGAGGGTTTTATCGTGCGGCACTGCGATTGCTAGCCGGCCGGTCGACTCGTGATAACAATTTATGTGATTCCATCATAACTTTTGTGCCAAGGCTATTGTGACTGAAAGCGCTGGAGAGACTGAGGCTTTTCTTCTGTTCTCTGCACGGTTTAGTATACTTGAAAGTTGATGACGAAGGGGAAACCAAGCCGCTGAAAACAGATATGGTATCATATTCCTTAGAACCTGATGCCGAGTGCTACATGCCTGTGAGGTAGATTTACATAATGTTGCATGGACAATTAAAGGGACATAATTAAACTGGTTTGTCATGGTATGATTAGGTACGGTTGAATTTCTTTGATTTGATAAGCTTTGTGTTTTTGCACATTATAGAGGAGGCAGTTACATTGTAGCCGCTGCTGTAGTGTTTAATAATAAAGCCATTGTGGGAGCCCTTATACACAGCACAAGCTACTACGTCCTTGTGTCAGAATTACTTTATACTTCACTGATTGTCTCGGGACAGTGCACTTGAGATGATTTTATTCTTTGAAGCATCAAACAGGTAGTTGATAGATTCCATCTTGAATTCTCAAAGAGATTAAAAAAAGCAGCGATAACTCTTGTACCACTGGAAATAGAACAAAACTGTCCGACCTGAGGGAATGAAAGTTAGAAGTCTTTTATCAGTCTGTGTAAATAACCGACTGTGAGAAGAACAGATTACTCCAATTAAGAGAAAGCATCTGGGACTGACATTAAGTGCATGCACATACATAGATTATCGCGGCTCTTTTGTTGTAAGATTCACCAGCAGATTTATCTCTCCCGTCCTGATTTGCGTTGCCGCTGTCTCTCTGTCTTAGCTGCTTAAATCCCCTCGCTAACGCTCGTAGAAAATGATGCCTTGTAAATTTATCATGAGGAGGATTATTTGGGAGTGTTGCTGCACCCACTCGCCCTCCTCCCAACCTCAATTAGGGGCAAACAGACAGACAGACGCAACCCTTCTCACCTCCCTTCCATTCCCACTAATGAGATCCCAGCATCCCCTCAATAAAAAAGCGTTTCTGCAATCATTTCTTCCATTTCTACTTGCCTGCGCAGGGGACCTACACAGGCCATTAGAAGTGCTCTTTTTTTTTTCTCCGTGATTCACCGTGCATAGGGGGGTAAACACATGCTCCTCTACCCTCCTTTTCTGCACACCTCCCTTCTTCACTTCTTCCCTTTGCCTCATGCTTCCGCCCTCCGCCCACGTCCCATCCCCAAATATCTCTCTTGAGCCAGATGGATGTGAGCAGGGATATGAATGAAAGAGCGTAGAGGGCTGTTTATGACTCAGTGTTTCCGCTGCCTGATTCAGATCGCGCTCTGATTTTCGGCAGAGTTTACTTTTTTTTACATGGAGGAAGAGAAAGGGACAAAGTGAAGCGCACGGGGATAGCTGACGAGGGAGATGAGGCACAGATAGGTAAGGGTAGGATAGAAACAGACACGAGAAAGGAATCGTCAGTAAGACATATTTATAATGAATGCTGAGGCAGTGAGAGAAAATCTGCATTGTAAGTTTATATAGATACAGTGTCAAATTATTCCCCTCTCTCCTCCTGACTAAGACAAGTCTTGTGTTTGGATATTAATAGTTAAGTCTGCCAATGTGAGATCTGCCGCCTATGACTCAGATACGGAGATAGACTGACAGTCTGGTTAGAAAAGAGATGAGACTACAACCCACATAATGATAGGATATATCATTGATCTTCATCAAAGTCCATCTTTCAGCCCCACTACAGGGATGTCAGAGGTCAAGGTCAGCTACAGAACATCTCTCCGAGAGCTGCTTCGGATTCAGTTTGTTGCTCAAGGTCAGAACAACAAAGCAGACGCGTGAAAGATGTGGTATTATATTTCAGGTAATTCACTTCCTTGTTTACCTGAGAGGGAATCCCCACAACAGCTTCAGCTGCAGCTTGTCAGTTTTGACATCCAACAAAATCCACATCTGCTACACTGTATGCACTCTCCAGAGAAGTCGATGTGGCAGTCTGCCATAACTGCAGACACCCAGCAGAGACGCAGATTGATTGAGAGGAGTAAAGTGTATTTTCCTTGAACACTTCTCAAGCTGCTTGTGTGCTTTTTCATCACCCAGCTTTTGAAACAGATGACGAGAGGTTAATTTGAATGGCATTTGTCATTATCTACACAGTTGGCTACCTTTTTACTACACTCAAACTTGCTGTAGAAAGCATGGCCCGCTCCGGTTTCCTGTGATAAAGCTAATGCACAATGTTTCTGTTCTCATGTGAGCAATGAAGGAGTGTGGTATTGATTTTTTCCAGTGTTTCTGAAGCCACAGTGAGATTATACCCAGGATAGGAGGTCGAGTGAGCCAGAGTTGACACCAAACACACCCCTGTATCACTCCCCAGTCATTTTAACCACCCACTCCCATCACTCTACTTTCTCATATGCTGTACAAGCAGACATTTACTTCACCTACGTTTGCATGGGCATGAGCAAACACACTTGCACACCAATCCCCAGAAAAAGAAGCACAATTCCACCCTGACCAGAACACACTCTGTCCTCTCTCTCACCCCTGTTCTGTTTGTTTAGTAATGACTTTGGCCTCTCCCCCTGTAACCCAGTTAACACCCCCCATGTGTGTTCAATACAAAGTGAATGTGTGTGGGTAAGAATTAAAGACTATCTGTCACATAAATTGACTCCAGGCACCCCACCTAGTAAGGCAGGGAATGCTGCTGCACCTTGGAAGGGAACCCCTTTTCTGTAAAGCTCAAAGCTTCATCATACATGCTCACACACACACGGTCACACAGCTTCGAATCCCTGACACTGATTATTACCGCCACCTACACGTGCACAAACAAACACCTGGTCCAGAAGTCACATTAAACCCACGCAGTGGCATAATCATGCACATCATCCAAAACCACCTTTCTCACTCACTCTGCGTCTCCCACTCTCCCTCCATCATTAGCTGCTTTATTCCTCCCTTCCAGGGGCTGGGAGTGCCACATGCAAATTATTTTTGGTCTTCCAGTGAACTTGTATCCTCCACCAGTTACTGTCCATAACACACAGACTGAATAAGACGGCTAATCGCGAGCACCCCTAATAAAAACAGACTTGATGGGAGAAACTTTGACCCATGCTTTCGAGCATTTTGGAGACAGGAAATGGGTGACACAGATGGTGAGATGGAAACCTGATGTAGAAATTGTTGAATATTATTTGCCTTTTAACCTTTTTGGCTTTTGTTCATACGTACTTTTTTAGTATGGATCCTATGTACTGTTTTATGAATGAGACACCTGGAGTCCACATAGAGATTTTATCCCTTACAGGTTACAACAATGCATTTATTTTTTTTGGAGACTGAGATCAGTTGGAGGAAATAAGCAGATCCCATTAATATTTTTGTTATGGAATCAGTGCATGGTACGATTGTCTCTCAGTTAGCTTGGCTGTTTAAAAATGGCAGGTTTGTGCAGGATGTCCTGTGTCGTGCTAGTGGCGATTCTCTTTGACCAATTAGTTGTCTGTAGTGTTCTCACTCCACCCTCTAGCATTGACTCAGCTTGCTTTGAACCTCGACCGAGGCGGTATTAAAAAAAATCTAGGTATTATCCACAACTTTTGCCAATGGAAAACCAAAAAATAGTGGTTCCATGCACGATGAGTTGAGCCGTGGCTTACCAAGCAGTGTAAATGAGGCTTTACTTTTCACTTAGTGTGTTTTCATCCTGCTGTTTTTATCTGTATTTTCAATTTGTGCACTAAAAAAACAGTAGAAATGCCACACTGATAGTTGAAATAATGCTTAAAAGTTTTTACACTTCCAGCTGTGGTGGAAAAGTTGGTTTATCAATGAAAACAAGATGCAGCCAAGTTCAGACGTAGCCAATAAATTATGTCGTCTATGAAGCATGTGACTCATTTGTCACTCAGGCTTCCGCTCCACTGAGTAGACAACAGAAGAGTGGCAGATGTGTGAGGGCCAATGAGGAGAATATAACCTTCCTCAAATTAATACATGAAACAAACACAGATGCAATATTTCCATCACGTTTTCGACATTGTTTTCCATCATTTGTGTTTTGACTGATGCTATTTCAATTATTATTTTAATATGCGCTCCACATGTGCGATGATTTAATGGCACCAGAGTGGAAACTTGCCACCAGCTGTTTACCTCACTGCACCCAACTCCTAGTATTAGCATAAAGCTGAATGGAAATGCACGACACAACTTCTTTGTCTGTCATCTAATGTAATATCTATACAGCATGCACTTCATGTTAGCCTACGATCATCCTCTATACTCCGTGCATCCATTCCTCTATCAGGAGCAGCCCGTGCCCTTGTGGCTGTGTTTGTTGATATTCTTAGGAGAGTTTCCCGCAGATGACAGACTGTCTGTCTGTCTGCCTCCGTGCAGAAAGCCAGTACTTATAGCCTATCATCATTACGGCTGATGGTTGCTAACAACACAGAGTGGAAATCTTTTCTCTCTCTCTCTCCTTGTCTTTTAACATTTTCTGATATTTTCCTCTCCTGCAGAGACAGTTAAAGCATTGAGGTGTAACTGGGTGAGCGGAGGGAAGTTGATGTTGAGGGGAGGTGGAATGGAGAAATGGAAATGGGATGGGCAAAATGGGTATGGAAAATGGA
The DNA here is from genome assembly GCF_006386435.1 of Epinephelus moara. NCBI lineage: Eukaryota > Metazoa > Chordata > Actinopteri > Perciformes > Serranidae > Epinephelus > Epinephelus moara. The sequence goes on along the minus strand of NC_065525.1, from coordinate 18,141,067 downwards.
GCCAGGGGAGGGAGAACAAAAGTAGTAGGTTGGTTTATGGTGCTTGATTTAGGGGGAATGGGCTGGTGGTTGTGAGGGGAATTGTAGCAGGAAAAGGTGAGAGGGCTGGTTTAAAGAGAGAGGTGAAGAATGGGGTAAATGGAAGGTAAAGTAAAAGCGGCAGTAAAGAGAACATAAACAGCAGGTTGTTTAGACAATAAAAGTGAAAAATGATAACCAGACATAGGTATTGATAAAAAGTGTTCCAGTTGTCTAGTATTGACCAGGCACAGTGGACTATTTTTAGAGGAATTCTGCACCACCATGACTGTCTGTATTGGATGCCTTATGCTGCTATGGGTTTTTAATATCTATGCCACTCCTTCACTCCAATGCTTTTCTGACAGCATGTCTGTTTATTCTGCCTTGAAGGTCCGCTGCTCATCCTATCTTCCTCAGTCAAACTCCTCTGGATTAAGAGCAAACGCTGGGTTGCACACAAAGATTTGGCACAACAAAGCAAATAGTTTGTTTATTATAAAACTAGCCATCACTGTAATCCCACTTTCGACTCACTGCATTACATGCAACAATGCATTACTTCCCCGGTGTTGCTCCAAACCCCCCCCAGAGGAACAGATAGAAATGCCCCAGATGGCACAAGATGGAACGCTCTTGTAACCAGTCACTGGAGAGGCAAATCTTGTGTGTAAAAGATAGCTTTGTGCCTCACTCTCAATTTTTAATCCAGTTTAAATGCAAATAATATGAGAGGAGAAATGTGAAGGACACCAGTATGAAGAAGCACTAAGTACTGTACTGTAGCTATTCAGGTAAACTTTGAAGGTCATGGTGACGATGTGAGATCAAATTGACCAAAGGTGATATGATGGAACTTCAACTCACAGAAAAAAATAGCTGTATCTGAAATTGTTCTTTGACTGACTTACTAGCAAACATATTAAATGTCCAGTGTGTAGGATTTAGGGGGATGCATGGGCAATGGAACATAATGTATAAGTATGTTTTCTTTGGTGTATCAACACCCGAAAATAGGAATCGTTGCACTTTTTGTTTCTTTAGAATGAGCCATTTATATCTGCATAGGGAGCAGGTCCTCTTCCATCCAGTCCGCCATGTTGCACTGCCATGTTTTTACAGTAGCCCAAAACAGACAAATGAAACTCTAGGTCTAGATAGGGCCATTCAGGTAAAAACCTTCTTAGCAATGAACAATAAAGGAATTTAAACTGTGAGTTTGCACGTTTCAGTTGGTTGCAATCTGCAGTCTTCACCACTAGATGCCACTAAATCCCACGCACTGTTCCTTTTAAAGGAAATCACTGTTGATATAGTATGTTGTTAAAAGTTGACATAAGACATTCGGACAATATTCAGAGCTTTGGCAATGGACAATGTTAGTTGACACTTGTTCAGTGACCATTGATTGTTTCTTATTGTTGCTTTTCGGTAGCATTGGAAGCCCACTAAATATGATTCTGTAATATTTGTCACTAGAAACAATGAAAACACTTCAATTAAAAGCCTAGTCCCTTTTACTAGCTGAGTCTGGCTGCCATTTTGACAAATAAAGGCCTGTCTCAATTATACGCCTGATCTTGTTGCCAAGCAGCTCATTTTATAGAAGTTCTTTGGATGTATAAAACCCGGTTGTTGGTTACAGACCTGAGCTAAGGTTAGATAGCTGTTTAGACTTGCATACAGAAATAAATGCTTAAAAAGTAATTAAACTTTTGTCAACCTGGAGATGCTACATTGTTAACTCTGTTAGATTCTCCAGCACGACCAAAAAACATGCGGTGACGCCCTTCCACTGAAGCTGTCAGAAAGTCAGAATATGTGTCCATTCCAGGTTTAATCAGTTAGTTAGTCATATTCATTTAGTCTGCCAGGGTCCACAGATCAAAAGAATCAAAGGGGTTTTTCATAAAAATCAATCCAAGTTATGATTTTTTGGGGGGCATTTTTAAGCCTTTAATCAATAGGACAGATGAGTGTGAAGGGGGGAGAGAGAGAGGGAGTGACATGCAGCAAAGGGCTACAGGCTGGAGTCGAACCCGGGCCGCTGCGGCAACAGCCTTGTACATGGGGCGCCTGCTCTACCACTAAGCCACTGACGCCCCATGAATATTGTTTTAACAAGATAAAGTGGTGTTGTGTCAGTATGCTGGGTGCTGTAAAACAAGTGTCAAAACTCACTCTCTCTCTGATTTCCCATCTGTCAGAGCTAGATCAAATGAATGATTCACAATAGATATGTTATTCAAAGCCTAATTTCAAAGTAATATTTAAGTGGAAAAATATTTCATTTTAATTATAATATTTAATTAAAGGCGATCCCAAATATAAGCCTATTTGAATTCAGTGATTTAAGCAAGTAATAGCCCGGGGCTATTAAGTGAAATTTTACAGTATATGAGACAATTCAATAAAATGGTGTATGTTCTTGTGAGCAGGGGGCTGCAAAGTAGCATCAGCTATTAGATACGTTACAGCCGTTAGTTTTTTGCTGTTTAATCATCTGTTACTGAATTGTCTTGAAGTAATTTCTTTGTGTAGCTGTTATGCTGTGGCCAAAACGCTAGTATTGTTAGGGTAGTGTGGTGAAAGACATGTTCAGGCAATTGTACTTATTCGTCCTTTCCTTGTTATTATCGTAATAAAATTAGATTACAAGTTTTCTGAAGGGCTGAATATAAACCTTTAATTTATTAGTGCTTGTGACATCATGTGAGTACCTTGCACACACCTGGCCTTGCTTCATATCTGTACCTTGAACAAATTGTGTTCCAAATGTGGTATCACTTACTCTGAAGCAGAAAAAGACATTAACTACAGAATAATAAAACAGCAAAACACATTCACCAATCACTTGCTTGAAGCAAAAATACAAAAAACAGAGCAATTTCATTAGACAGCAAAACACGGGGAAAAAAAGACAACTTTATCTTTCTCATCCCTCATTGCTCTTAATACACAATTAACCCCACCGGCTAATGAACGATTGTGCCTAGCACATCGAAGTCAGCAGCCAGAATGTTGTCCCCCTTTGCTAATGCGATAGAATATTAGCCTAAAGCATTTTCAGTGAATGTGCTTGGTCTCTCGCTCTAATTGGGTCAACAGAAGCCTAAAAAAAGTTTGAGAGGGAAAAAAAGCAAAGATAGAAAGAGGAGGATGACACAGAGGTGCGCTGGAGGCTAAATGGGTGCATTTCAGCTCCCAACGATGGTTAAAAACCCCACTTCAGCTAACAATGATGGTGCCGGGATAGCTTTAGCACTTCATGAAAATGCAAAAACAGGTGTGCTACTTCCCAGGCATGTTAATATGTCAGAAAGATGCATTTGAGCCATTAGTGTTAGTTTCAAGTGTTCCGGTTTAGCTAATTAGCGCCACATATCTCGGTGCGCTAACGCAGGCTTAACGAGAGGCAATATTAAACATAGTGAATGTCAAATGTGTCACAATGGGGAAAGTATATTTTCCTTAGGCTGGAGAATTTAGTTAGAAAACCGCTCATCATCATAAACACATCTGGGATATTATAGGGATGTGAGCCCCAAGAGGACAGACCCAACCTTGTGTAAAACAGAACATATCAGCATGATATGTGCAAATGATCACAGGCAATTAAGAGCTTGGTGTTAAATTGCAAGAATCATGTCTAACAACCCCAGTGGGGTGTAAACCTTGCTCAGACAGCATGTAGACATGCATATGTGCCCTGTAAATTACACTGAACGGCATCGTAGGAGCGTAGTGTGAGGCCTGTGCCACAGATCAAGGTAGCATGCGTTAAAATATATATGCAGCTATAATGAATGACAGTAGTCGGCCTTAAATTGTAGCCTTCCTTTCGTGTTTTTATTTTTCTGTGCTGTGTTTTATATGGGTCGAGCATCGCACTAACATTTATATTCTTTCATTTCCTGCACAAAACACCTGCGCAAAAAACAATATGCACTCATGACATTTAGAGTATTTTATTAAAAAAAGCATCCCTCCAAGACTCGCTAGCAGCGCACAGCTTCCGAATCTCCGAGAAGATAAACTGCAGTTACATTCAAGCTCATTGCAGCTGTTGGATTTCGTTTAACAGCGTCTCCTCCTGTATGACATATGAGTGCAACGCGGAGATATCCCTGCTGCAAGGCCTGCTGTGTGAGCAAGATTACAGTTGCAAAGTGCAGCCTAATGTGTCAGAGAGGCAGTTTAATGTCCTATTATGGATACCAAGGTCTTGACAACCAATAAAGCATCCAGATGCAATTTGTCCCCTTGATGCTGTCGGTGGATAAATACGCTGTTGCCTTCTTTCTTTCGCAGATCGGTCTCTTGAGGTTCGGCTCTTTGTGTTTTACATATGATAGGCTTGTGATTACACAATGTTAATGCCACGTTTATGGGCCTTTTAGGTAATGATTTAGTGTGCATTTTTGCATCTGAGGCTGACAGTTGGAGAGTACTTAGATATTTATGACTCTGTTGAGGCCATGGTTCTATGATTGGGGTCCGTTAGGATCGGCGGGTTATCTCCGCTATGATGTCAATAGTAAACGATGTTTGCACACTGTTGTGCACACTTGGCACAATCAGCGCTGTCATTGCTGTATCTTTTGTCACTGATGTCACACCAAATTATTTACCATCCTTCTGGGCCTGTCTTCTGGTCCCTGTGTCTACAAAGTTACGATTTGACCTTCTGTCATGTTTAAGCTCCAGTCACAAGTGATTTGTAACTTTCAGCTGTCTGAAACATTTAGATGCCGGGAGAGACATTATTTTTTAAAGCATTATTTAATCAGGCATGTTGACGAAGACGCCAGCAGGAACAGAGGGAGACGTCCGGTACAACCTCACACTGGTAGCGCCTCAGCAGTTTGGCAAATGTTTGTTCCTTCCTCATGTGCTTTGACGGTATTAGTTAAAAGACTAACTCTGTGATGTCAGGAGCCTGACATCACTGCCAGATGATGGTTGGTTGTGTGAATTGATAAAGGTTTTAGCCTGGGGAGAACTGTTTTAGATGCTATCTGTGTTTTATTTCAATTATAGCAGGGATCACAGAGACTGCCAGCGTGATAACAAACCAGCTGACAGCTAATCCCTCAGGACAGGAAAACGAGTTGTACAGCAGCTGATGTCATCTAAGGTTAAACGTCCATTGTGATGAGGCACTCTTCAAAGGCGGATGCATCCAGCTATTGCTCCTCTCCCCTTTCTATCATTAGTCTAAAGAGAAGATGAAAGTCTAGTTCATGACATCCTGACAGCCCTGTGGCTCTGTAACTCTCCTACTGATTACAAAAAACGTAGAGGGAGGTAACCAAGTATACACATACAGTATGTAAGAATGCAGAGAAGAAAGATGGATAGCTATCAGTGCATGCCCACGTGGTGCTTCCCTCAGCCCCGGTAGACATCACAAGAAAAGCACGTTATGATGTGAGACAACCCTCGACCATGGAAGAGATGTTAAATGCACGATAAAGCCCTAATGCTGCTCTGCTTTTGAACAGTCACTCATCAAAATTGAGATTTTAACCTCCGACACAGCAACGGCATACGTGATCTAACGAAGATCTTCCTCTCAATGGTCTTTCTTGAGGAGGTAGATGATGTCCGCTGGATATTATCCCCCTCGCTGTGCTTAGCGGTAATGAATGGCAGCTAATGAACACCACCTCTGCGGCCGGCTCCCCTTGACGCCCTTTGGTCGGCCTGTTTGCTGGTGGCTGTCTGGGAGATGAGAGGACGGGGATGGGAGGGCGAAGAGAGAGGGAAACAGAAGGAGAAAAGGACACAGCAGGGGGCTGTCACACCTCGTACCAGCCCGGCGCTGAGGTGGGGGCCCCCTAGTTTGAGCATGGACGGATCAAAGAGAGAGGTGTAGCAGAGAGGAGAAGGGCGCTCGGTAACAGGTTAAGATGCTGTGTTGTTCACAGTTGCCTGCGCGGATGTTTATCCAGGCTTTATCTGCAGGTGTTTGCAGCATACCTTTAGTTTCTCCTCAGTTTTACTAGTTAAAAAACGTATGATGAGCTCTTTCATGTTTCATTAACTGTTTTATGTTTCTGTCTCTTTCAGCCACAGGGATCTGAAGCCTGAGAACCTGTTGCTAGATGAAAAGAACAACATCAGGATAGCAGACTTCGGCATGGCCTCCCTTCAGGTCGGCGACAGTCTGCTGGAAACCAGCTGCGGGTAAGCGATACAGAAATCATGGTGATGCACGCTTTCTGATGCAATGTCTGACTCACATCCTCTGGGGGTTGCAATTTAGACGATTCTAAGAATGTCCCGAAGGTAAAAATAGGTCGTAGTTGGAGGGCACATGGAGTTGCTGGTATGCAACAGAGAGAGACGGAGAGCAGAGTGGAGAAGCAATAGAGGATGATGAGTGGAGCTATCAAGCCCTCTGCGAGGTGCCGCGTTCTCAAAGCCTCTGTTATCGTGTGGTGTTGATCTCTCGAGGAGAGACGGTTGGCGTCTCTCACACAGAGTGCTATCTGGCTGTGAGCAGGGCCAGGGCCACGGACACACATTACTGCTCTCCGTCTCCTCATATCTGACGCTGGGTTTTTATGATCCGGCAGTCACGACCACGCCAGGCCCATCAATCCCGCAACGACTGTAATGAATTCTCTTGCAGGAAAAGTCACTTTCAAAGTCTTTCCAGTATGGTCATCCATATTGTGGGTGTGTGTTTTATTTAACCCTGAAGCATAGTGAACAGCACACAGGGTCACGTCTGTCAATAAAAGCCGCAGTTGATGATGGTTTACTTTTAAGTGCTGGGCTCATAAACTCAGTGACAGCATGGATTAACAGGAAGATTTCACTGCTGTCCAGAAAGTTGTTCTCCAAGCACTTTCATTGCCTGAAGTTCACACTGGAAATGAGATGTCAACACATAAGCACAGCCAATTTTTTGTTTTATTTTTCCACTTAATGAACTCTTGTATGCCCGAAGTAAAACAGGATTGCTCAGCTAGTGGAGCTCGAGCCTTTGATCAATCTTAGTAGGCAGGGTTCACAAGTTAAAACACGAAAAGAACATTTCAAATTTTGTGATTTTTAGGGCTTCCTGTGAAGATTATGCGTAACTTGGCACACAAGGAAAAAGAAAATCAATTTGGAGCTTAAAATAATGAAGGGGGTCACACAGGCAAATTAGATTTGTCTCTCAAATTAGATAATGAAGACAGACTGTGTGCACTGTTATTTGCAGGTAATCAGATCATATTCGTGTCCGGATATCACCAGCCTGTCTGCCTGGGTTGCTGTGGTAAAGACGTAGGTGTCAGTAACCATGTAGCAATGCTGGTGACTTTGCTTTCCAACAGAGAAGCATGAGAAATGGAGGTCCATCATTTCACCCCGCAAACTATTTTGGCATTCGTCCACGGACTGTTGTTCCTCATGTTGTCCTCTTTAGTGCTCTGCTAGTAGCAGCATGGATCTGCTCAACACTCTGGATTTGACATCAGCGTTGTGCATTATGTTCAAAGACACTTTGAAATCAGATTTGAGCAGCCAGAGCGGCCGGACCGAGACTCATCTGTAGAAATCTGATTGAAATCCCAATTCAAACCGCCTCCATATGTGGTTTGGATCAGATTTGCACAAATCACATTTCATGGGTTTTTACTGCTGTCCAAACTTCATAACATTAATCTGGATACAATCTGGATATGCAAATAAAGGTTTTGGCTGGCAGTCTGAACAGGGCCATTTTAATGTGTGTCTTCTGTAGATTCAGAAAAATATCTGTTCAGTGAGAACGGCATATGACGGACTCTAAATCAGTCCAGTAGATGTAAATCATGTGGTATTTTTGTGTGATCTGGATGTCTTGGGGAGAATCTCTGCTTTGTGGCTACACATGACACTGCGTGCAGGGCGAGGAGATAGAGAGGCCGCTGTGACATCTGTCCCCAGCTCAGACCTGATTCTGTCCAGATTATACCTCCAAATCAGCCACAACTGAAATTACACACACTTGAACACACGCAATTCCACAAACACACATGCGCACACAGAGCCGGCGAGGCTTAGTTCATCCCCGACCTCTTGGACCCTTTGTCCTCAGCTTGTTTGGTCATCTCTGTGTCTGTCTCTGACTCCCTCTCACACGCACGCACATTTAAGCGCGTGCATGCGCGCACACAAGCATGCAGCTGAAACTGTTGCATAATTTTTTTCCAGCAGTAGCGCAGTGCCTAAGCTCTCATGACTCATCGGTAGAAATCAAGCCAAGTGAGAGCAGTGTGCATCGCTATCTGCAAGTAAAATGTGCAAGATTGAGTCACTCTGCAGCCCATGATGACCACGCTGATGTGTTTCCTTTTCCTAGAAAGGCCGCAGAATGCGACAGCTCGTACTCAGCTTTTTGCATTATCCCGTCGACCAGCTGTATCTATATTTGATTGCGTTCTGCTCCCACTCTGAGCAGTGCTGCTATCCAGATCCAGGTGCAGTGCATCTGCTTAGTCCCCCCACATACGTTTGCAAAGTGCTAAAGGTACTTGTTGCTGGTGGGAACACAGAGCTGTCTCACAGATGCAGGCACAGACTCCCACACTCCCACACACAGCCCAAGTCAAAGTAGTTCAGTTTTCGTTCCACTCTCAGCTCCATCATCGCATCCCGCTCCGTATGTGTGCGTGAGCGTGTGTCTCACAGGAAGTTTGTGTGTCTTGCCTAATACATGTGAATGCGCCATACACTGTATGCGTGGTTATTGATTATTCATGCTCTTCTGACTGTCCCATCTCTAAGTGTAGATATGACAGTTTTTAATTAAACACATTTATCTGGCCCCCTCTCACCATGCAGCCGTCTGACACAAATGTATTCCATTTGCCACGGGTAATGGAGCTGAGTGAAGATGAGACTCGCCACAGGTAGAGTAGGGGGAGCCTCGTACCACATACATAAATACATGCACACACATATATAGATGAGCGGAGGCGCTGACGAGCACGTACAAATATGGATCCAGGAAGGCGCGCACAATCTCTCTCTCTCTCTCTGTTGTAAGCCCAGCTGCGAGTTCATCAGCGCTTGCTGTTTGTTCAGTTCTGTTGCTTTGATTAATGAAAGGAAATTATCTCGTAAGCAGTCAGGAGCCGCACAAATTTGGCTCAAAAAGATGAATTTTCATAAAGACAACCACATATCTCAGTGTTTCCTCAATACTGCCGGCCCATACTGCTGTTTTTTTTCACTGCTCCATACGACCTCATATCTCTCAAGCTCATGTGACTCATCGTGCAAACTGTAGGCAATGTGCTGTGTATAATCTTGCGGTTAACTTATGAATACATTTTTGGTCCAGACATCTCTCTGCAAACAGTCTGACACTGATAGGCCCTTGTAGATAAAGAGAGCTTTTCATGCATCTTTATCCTTTTTGTTTCCCCACTTCAACCGTCTGCTTGAGTACAATCTCAGGTCCTTAACCAAATGCGTTATCTGTCTTCGTGCTGTCGGGCAAACCACTTAGAGCAGCATTCTGTCCCACTACACTGCTATTTGTTGCCCTCGGAATAATAACGGCAAATTTTCTGTTCCGTCTGTTAATGCTATTTATGTGATGTTAGCAGTGTTAGGTTGAGAGAATAAATGAGCAAGAAAAGACTGATGTTATGTCAACCCACGCACAACTGTTCTTCAAAAGGCTGCATTTTTCACTCTGGTTGCAGGGAAGTGGCTCTCACAGCTCTCTATTTATCTTTAGTATCCTAGTCTATAGTGTGAACTTCTGGTATGAGCAGCAAGGGATTTTTTAACCTGATATATATTTCATGATGTGTTGGTTTTTATATGTGGCCAGAATTTTAATGTGGTAAGCTACGCTAAAATTAAATGAACTTTATATACACCTTTAATTAAGTTAGGCCATTAAATGCAGGTAAGGCACAGCAGGAAGTCATGAATACTCATGGACCCTTGCCACATGACTTTGGAAGTTTTAACAAGTCCAACAGTGAGGAGATTATCAAGTATGGAGTTTAAAAGCAGACATACGTGGGCATACATGGAAAGTAAGCCATAGAATTATAGGTCAGAGTAGAAGAGAGGTGAGCTCTTCTAAACATATCCTCTAGATGATATGGCTGACTGATTTAGTGTTCAAGCACTGGCAAATTAGGATTCAGCTCAGATGCATGTATTCCAGTCTTTACCTTCACTCTGTGTTTGCCACCTAAAGCCCCTGCAAATAATTAGTTTATATTCACGCTGGTTCCAGCTGTGGCTCGTGTGCGATGGCACTCATGAGGCATAACTAGTGCAAATCTCAGGCTTGTTTTTTATTTTCATTCCCCGCTCATCTGCATAATGCACTCTGACACTTGCAATCAGGAGGTTCCGTATTTGCATAGGCTCGTGTTTGAGCTTCCCCTGTCGACATGGCGGCAGTGTTTGTTATCGGCCAGTATTTTGACAGCCAGAGGGAGCCGCGCCGTCAGGGCTGGTATTCATGAGCACACAAGACAACAGCCAAGCTAATGGGCGCCATGTTTACAGACTTCAGATAGTCTCTCATTAGAGCCAAATATCCCGGTGTTAGATTAGAGTGAGCGGGAGAAGGAGGCGGAGGACGTATCATATCACCAGCACGGGCTGAGAAGTTTGGGGAGACAGGTGCCTGATTTGCTTTCTGTTCGCCGTCACACGTAGGCATGTTGAAAAATGAGCAGAGCGTTGCCCAAAATCAGTGAAACAAAGAAACATCCTGTAGCTAAAGTGGTCTTTGGTTTGCAAAACATGGATTATCACTACTCCTTTTCTTTTTACTTCCAGGGAGTGAGTTTGGCAATGTCAAAGAGCTGCAAAAGCGCCACTGTATGTATAGAATAACAAGTCGCTCCACAGCTTCTCATAGCCAGTGGCTTTACGGAGCAGCTCCATAAATCTTCATACGATATTGATGTGTCAATCTAGTCATTGGGTTTACTGTCAGCCCATCCAGGTGCAGTAAAGATTAGTGGGGTCTGTTCACTGTCTGCTGTGAGAGGATGCCCTTGAGTGAGCAAGCAGGAGGACATCCAAACACCCTCGGGACGTCTAAACTTCCAAAGCACATCTTGATCTATGCTCACTTGAGACATTTATTGTCTGCCTGAATTGTTCTTTTTACATTTTCATGCAGTGGTGTTTGACTGTTTAATGTGTGTTGTGTCATGGTTTTATAACCTAGACTTACTCTGCAGTACAGGAATACAAACGGAGAAGTCCTTAAATAACCTAGATTTCCTTCTTTCCTTGTGTTATTTCCTGAATTCATGCACTTTTTTTCTGTTTTCCCAACAGATCTCCACACTACGCCTGTCCAGAGGTCATCAGGGTGAGTCATTTTTCACTGAGTCATATTTTTTTTTAATAGTTCATCATCTTATTTTAACCAACCCTTACACTCTGCCCTAACAAACACTCTCTCGTCCTTAGGGAGAGAAGTATGATGGGAGGAAAGCAGACGTCTGGAGCTGTGGGGTCATTCTTTTTGCCCTGTTGGTGGTGAGTGGGAGCTTGTTCTTTACTAAGTGATGGCGATTGGACTGACATACAGTTTCGTATTCTCCAAAGAAATATGGCAAAGCATGAAGTGTGGCCTCCCATTTATAGCCAAACAGTACGACCAGCCGCTCCACCAGCTGTAATGGCTCAAAAGTAGAAAGCAAGTCAGCCTTGCGACAGGACATTCCCAACTTTGCACTCTCGCTGTTGACTCGACGCTGACCCTAATGGAATGAGAAGATGGAGCTTGAACCCGCCACGGAGCCTCAAACAGAAACTCAGGGTTCAGGGAGTTAAATTCCAAATCCTTTCATTTAGAAGGTCTTACTGGGGAAAAAAATGTTTCAGAAACGCCCTCAAGCTGAAATTCTTGCGCAACAGAAAGATCAGAGAATAGAGGCATCTTTTTATTCATTATCCTGTATCCACACACAACGCTGTATCCATAATCAGGTCTATTCTCCAGCTACATTATGTCTGTGGTTCCCCAGCCATGCAGCCCTGAAGCTTTGTTTCATCAACAGCTGTACTGTAGTTCCTACACACTCCTGCTCCATGAATAATTCATACAGCCAAACTGAAAGAAGAGAGCCCAAAATAAATACCAACGCTGACAGGGCGGCTTTTGGCCACAGGCCCTGCGTATTTGTCTTTGTTTTTGCCTCTTTCTCCCTCACTCAGTCTCTTTCTGTCTCGTGTGTGTGTGTGTGTGTGTGTGTGTGTGTACTTGTGTTAAGGACAGTCTCCCTTGTACTCTTGTGTTGCGTAAAGCTGATGTTGTTTACCATTCTCTACATCGTGACTGCACTTCTCTCGCTCCAAACAAAAGTTTCTTCCCCGACGCCTTTTGACTGCAGATGAATATTGTCTTTCTCCTGTTTCGTCCTGTCGTCTGGCTGCGAGATAACCATTTGTCTGATTGTGGGAGACACGCATACTCCCCAGCAGTTAGGCTGCGCTCAGATCATCTGTTACAAAAGCCTGCCCCCCCCCCCCCCCCCCTTCTTTTTTTCCCCTTCTACCTTTCTTCATTTCTCAGCCTTTCTTTCTGTCTCTCTCACCCTTTCCCTCTTTCTCTCCCCCTCCATCTTGTCTTGTGGAGGTTGTCATTCATCAAACAGCCACATCTGCGAGGTGTCAACCCGCTCTGATAAATGACTCTGATGAGGGAATGCTAAATGAACGAGGTAAATGAGAAAGCTGGGTAATTATTAGAAAAGCCCCGTTTTCAGCTTACCGCTGTTTATTATTTATTTTGCATTGTGGCTGAAGGCATAATGCTCTAATTGGAGAGCTGAACAAGTTGAGAAAGCAAGCCTGTTCTTTAAGTCGTGCAGGATTTAGACTCAAAATGCAGTTTCATTTCTCCTGGCGAGCCTTGTTAGTCATTCATATTCTTGCTTTTTTCTTTTCTGCCCTCGATCGGGTGAAGGCTTATTTTTTGTTCTAATGCTGCCATTAAAAAATCTAGATTGCTTGGAGAGTGTTCAAAGCCAATGTGAACTGCTCTGAATAACAGCCCCAAAACCCCTGCTTATATAGACTGGTGATGTTTGTGAAATGTGAGACAAAGTCAAACAGACGACAGAGAAATATTCTAGTTGGACTTCACCAAACCTTGACCTGGGCCATAAATACCTTCTTGACCCTGACCATATATAATTTAGACCCTGGGCCCCTTACTGGTCATCTGTTCCAAAGCTTCAGAGTAGATCATAATACACTACATGCGCAAACAGTTTTTTCTCTGCTTAGTTTTTAATTCCTAAATCCTCACCATTTCTATTCCCTGTTCTCACTCTGCTCCTTTCCTATGACTCCCCAGGGTGCCCTGCCGTTCGATGACGACAACCTGAGGAATCTGCTAGAGAAGGTGAAGTTGGGAGTGTTTCACATGCCACACTTCATCCCTCCAGACTGTCAGAACCTCCTCCGTGGCATGATCGAAGTGGATGCCACCAAAAGATTAACGGTCAGTTCAATTAAGAAACTGGATTATAGTAAGCCATTGTAATTATGTTTACATACGTGTGTGCTTTTGGTCTTGGGCTGTGGCCCCTTAAGGCTCAGACACACCAAAGAACTAGTGGCGACGAAGGCCGACTGTTGCGTCCCCTCATGTTGCCGGTGTCTCAGCCAAAAAGTTGCACTGAACACACCGCAAAGGCTACAGCCAGTGGCCAACTGGCATGTGCGTTCTGCGCCTGTGTGGAGAGGAAATAACTCTCCATAGCATCAGGCGGCGGTAGTCTGTATTCGTCATTAAAATGGGAAAATCAGAGGACCAACAGGACGGATTCCCAAAGCTAATTAGTCAGTTAGCACATTAACAACACAACCAGATGTTGAAAGAATGAAACATATTTACTGTGCGCCAGTGAACTGTAACAACAAACTGTTTCTGCTGAAGAGTTCAATAGCTAAAAAAATTATCTTACCTTATATAACAAGTTTGTTTTGATCTCATGCCCTCTTGACTATAGTTGTTTGTTTACTTTCCTCACTTCCATTTCGCTTCTCATGCACTGAGCTGAACTGCCAATCAGAGTGATTTTATTCCCTGATAGGCTTCGCAGTCACTGACGCTGATTCAAAACACTGAATCAGACCCAAAAAAAGCAAACAGTGACCGACTAGTGCTAATGGTGTGGGACACATTGCAAAAACTAGGTTCACAGAAGCCTACCAACAGCCGACTTGGTGTGTCAGGGCCCTTAGCTCTTTATGGAACAACATGCAATGATATTTTAGACACTAGCTTTCAACTTTGGGGCAGTTGTCTGGGAAAGGAAGCCCAAAAAGAAATAATGTAATGAAGAGCTTGACCTGGCTAAATGGGAGCAAAACCCTGCAGCCTAAAGTCTTGTAGAAAGCCTTCCCAAAAGAGTGATGGCTGCTACAGCAGTAAAGAGGAGGTTACTATATATATAAATAGTTTGAGAAGGGACATTACACCCTTATGTGATTAATAGCCATGTGGCTGTGGGTGTATTTATTACATATATCTCTAAGGGTATGTATATGCTGCCTTTGCACACTAATATTTAAGTATCATCTCAAGTGCATGTTATTCTTTAGCGGTATGTACGATGTGATTTAATACTACATGAGGGTACACAGTAGTCTTTGCACTTTGTTATGCACAATTCATACATTCCCAGGGAATCAATAAGACTTGAATTATATCTGTATTGAATATTTCATAGTCATAGTCCACGACTAGTTCTGTTTAGTAATGATGTTGTAGAAAAAGCAAAACACATTTAGATGTATTTTGAGACAGCAAAAAAAAAAGAGAAACCCAGACACATCAGGTGTGCGTTAGGAGGGGGAAATCATTATTTTGCAGATTCACAGCAAGCTGGGAAAACTTGTAATGCTCCAAGGAGAAAGCAAGATGGCAGAGATAAGCATTCAAACTAAAGTGGCTAATAGCAACTCGCTGCCAAGCCAGCCGTCGTCTTTTTCTTTGTTTCTTCTTGCCTCCCCTGTGTTCCAAAAAGTGTTTGCCTCGCCTCATCCCCGATTCCGTTTGAGTTCCTCCTCAAGTGCAGGATGTGAATTCAGGAGAGGACTGCTGTTTGTGTACTCTCCCTCTGCACTGTTTAGTGTACTCATCACAATGCCAGTCCCTCTCTACAGAGCAACTGATCACCTTGGCAAGGTGGCTGGAGGATAGCGCGAGAACAGAGGGATGCGAAGGGCAGAGAGTCCGGTTGAGGGGGAGAGAGAGAGGTGGACAAAGGGAAATGTAAATAATGAAAGTGGTCAGAGATCTCAAAAGAAAGTACGGACTTCACACCGAGATGCTGCTGCCCTTTGTTCTTGTCCGCAGAGATACAGACTCACAAGTTACTGTATCTACACACACACACACAAAATAGAAAAAAAAATGTTTTCACACACGTATGCACGCACACTCTCCAGGCTCTCCAGGTGTCTTTGTGAATCAATGCAGTAAACAAAACTCTTTTCATGCACTTGCCTGTAAGCAAATGTGGTGACACCAGCCTTAAGTGGATGCTGATGCTTCATTTCCCCCGTGCCTCAGCTATCTTTCACAGTGTCAGAATGACTTTACATAACAGAACGTGAAAGGCACAAGGAAAAAAAAAGATCAGAAAGCTACAAAGACAGAGATGCTCATTTGCGGGAGAGTTGACATCCTTAAGGTACAGCCTTCAGATAAGCAGCGGTGTTGAAACACGAGCTTGAAAGATCCCACCTCTTTGGTATGCTGTACGTACAATATATGCTTTATTTTTCCCGTTCTCTTTGCCTGACGAGGACAGGTCACCCTGAGATCCCCCAGATATGTCCGGCAGCCTCCAGCGCTGTCCTCAACAAAAGGGTTACAAACAGACCGAGCTGCTGGGAGAGAATATGCTACCTTTCCTGTGCACGAGGGCTCCAAACAGAGCTCTGGGGATGTGTTGTAACCTCGCTGAATGTCAAATAGCCCTGTTAGATTGAGCGTTCTTGGAGTTTAGTGGCGACCGCCCTGTCAGAGACAAGACAGGTACACCCAAGGGTGGAAATGACATCATAGGGGAACATGTCATTCTTTTGCAAGGGATTATTTTTCATAATGATGTTGACAGTAGTTTGTTGAATCAGATTGACAGGGTAATAATCAGACCACAACTACTGCATGTGTGTCAGTATTTCTACTGTCACCTCCTGTTAATTACATCCTTCTAGTAGATGCACATAAGTACACACACAAAGCAGAGGCCCAAGAGTCTTGAGTGGGAGGGCACGTACCCGGGCTTAAGGGGCTTAGCCCAATAAAAGCCTTTCTCTTCATTTCCTGTCTGTGTAGTCGGGGGGCCCCGGAGGCAACCGGGCCAGCCACCTCAACACAGTCATCTCATCTTTAGCGTTATTGAAATGAACACAGACACCCTGGAAAGATCTGCCTCCTCGTGATCCCCGGCTAATGAAGAGGATTGGCTTATTATATTAAAGAGCAGTTCATCACAGACATGTAATACATTCATGAGGACAGCGCAGATGAAGTGCAGAGGTTGTTGGAATGAAAATAAAAGGAAGTGTGTGTGTGTTTGAATGTCTCGTTGAGAAATGGCACTGTAGTTAATCATGTGAGTTCCACCAGAGAGAGACGTTACTGTTACTCTGTGAGGCCTTTTAGCTGGATCAGGTTATCTGGTGTAACTTTCTATCTCACCATTATTAGATTTAGTTACTTCCTTATTTTTGTGGTATAAAAAGCTCAATATTTAAGATGCTGGAGTAAATGGACCTTCACTTCTGCCGACTACTCAAAGCACTTTTTACACTACGAGTTACATTCGTCCATTCACACACACATTCATACACTGGTGGCCAAGGCTACCATACAAGGTGCCACTTGCTACTCAGTTTCTAACACACTCACACACACCAATGGAACAGCCATCGGGAGCAATCTGGGGCTCAGTATCTTGCTCAAGGATACTTCGACATGCTGACTGGAGAAGCTGGAGATAGTTGTTCTACCTTCTGAGCCACAGCCGCCCACAGAGCCAATTTTGCAACTGCAGAGAAGGAAAAAGTGGTAGATTTAGGTTTCTTATCAGCTAGTCTTAAAGGGGACCTATTATGCTCATTTTTAGGTTCATACTTGTATTTGGGGTTTCTACTAAACCATGTTTACATGCTTTAATGTTCAAACAACGCTTTATTTCCTCATATTGTCTGCTGGAACACCTGTATTCACCTTCTGTCTAAAATGCATTTTAGCACCTGTCTCTTTAAACCTCTCTCCCAAAGAAGCCCAGTACACTTTTTCAGCGTTTCCAGGTCCTCTGTGTCTGCGCTCTTGGGTGGCTTAAGTTTTTTCCCAATTTTTCCCATGTTCCAGCAGGAATATGACCGGAAATCGATAATTAACAGCATCTGCAACTAAGATTACATGTTTCCCAGGTGTTAGCATGTAGCTACATGTAGCGGTGTATGTAATGTAAATGCCACAACATGCCTGGGGCAGATAATTTTAAAAAAGTAGGGCTGCACCTTGAAAGTTAGACACTCACATCCTCAATTGGAGACCCCTTAGACGACTTGAGATCGCTTCAAGTCGTCTTATTTTTGCTAGTCAGTGTGCTGTGTAGTGTACTTCTGTACTTTTGCTGCGGAGTCAGCGCTTTTGACTTTCACACTGCTCTTTGGTACAGACAGCTGCAGACGTGATGCAGCAGCACAGAGGAGGAGAAACTTTTGAGATAACATTATCTTTTCTCATCTGCTTAAAAATGGTGAATATACAGCTCACAGAAACTTAATAGGACAGACTTTTGTTTGATATAGCGTCAGCAGAAAATGTTGCACCACATTTCCGATCCATTGTCAGCGCTGTTAGCATGTTTACTGTATTACATGAATGTCGCTTTTGAACTGAACGACCCACTGAGCCTGTTCAAACTTTAAAACCTTATAGTTAGGTTTTTGGTCACGTGGATTACTTTTACATACGTTAACCTCGGGATTTAAACTTTGGCCATGTGTATAAAGAACAGCCGACATTGTCACATTATACTGTATATGTGATAGAAAATAAGGAAAAGCGTAATAGGTTCCCTTTATCTAGCTGGAGTGAGGTCACAGCAGTTTTTTTTTTTTTTCACCTTTATTTCCTAGTTCTTAAAATGCTAGGAGGTATTAACCAAAATTACCCCAAAAAGTTATGTTCCATAATAATTTTAATATCATAAGATGTCAAAAATTCATATTCTGTTCTGCAGAACATGCAGATAATAATTATTATTTATGCAGCGCTTGGATAAAAACATACCTGAGTGCACATACTCACACCTAGCCAAAGCAGAATTACAGCAGCATCCTCCTCTGCCTGAGTGAAAGCAGCTGGAATTGGTACTGTCACATTTAGAGACTGATTGATGTGATACCGCATTTCAAACCGCATCACTTTCAACCCTGCGTGTGATATCAGTCTCTTGCCTCCAGGCCTTCAATAAAAGTGGGAGAGAGTAGGTCACCCACTGGCCTGTATCTGACAGGCAGGGTGTCTCTGTCAATACCGTGACCTCTGCGGAGGCAGACGAGATGCACCTATAGCGAGAAACCGCACCCCGGCCTGCTCTGTGATTGCACTAATATCACACGAGGATATTCGTCAGTGCTGAAGTGCAGAGGTAAATCCTCTGGGACAGTGAGAACACGGAGACATTGATGGAGACCCATACCCAAGACCTCAGCCTCTGAATAAGTGACAATAATTAGAGCTGCTATGTGTATCTCCTGTGGTTCCACAACAACAGCATGAGCAAATTAAAAAGTCCCGACAGTGACATTGATCCTGTTTTCCTCTGTGGGCAGTTGAAACACTGCAGAGTCATTCTAACAGACATCTTCCTTTGTTGCCCTTTTGCTCACTGTTTCTGTCTCTTTCTGCGTCTCCTTTGTTGGCAAAAGACCATGTTGACAGTGTCGGTGACAAAGTGGCCACATTAAAAAGTGTGATGACAAGAGTGGTATTGAGAGAGCGAGAGTGTGTGTTTGTGTGAGCAAGAGAGATGGGAGGAGAATGAGAATGGGAGATTCCCTTTAGACCAGAGGGCTTGGCAGGGTCAGCAGTGTGTGTGCGAGGGAGATAATATTCTCTGTTTATAGCTCAGCGGTATCACCTCTCTCTCTCATACTCTTGCTGCACCTCTCTGTGTCTCACTCTTTTTCTCAATAAGTTTCTCCCATTGGCAGTATTAATATTTGAAGGCCTCATTATTTACTTCCACTGTTCAATCTGGCCGTATTGTCCTATTGTGTTTCCATTAAGCCAGTAAGCTCAGGGCTTACTGAAGCCATTCTGCATCAAGTGTTTCTATACACGGGAACAAGACTGAATGTTTGTTGTATTCACCTTTTTCCTCAATGATTCTCCTGCCTGTGATTATTTTCTTAGTGCCAAAAAGATACAAATCAAAAATGCTTTGCTTGTGTACTAACCTGCCGTTTCTTCTGTCATGTCTTTTACAGTTAGAACAGATCCAGAAGCACACATGGTACATGTAAGTACACTGTCTTTCCTTCCTTTTAACATCCTCCTCTCCTCTCCTCTCCTCTCTTCTCGTCTGCAGGGGTTGTAGACCTGAGGGGAGCGAGCGCATGATGAATGGCTTTGAGTTTCCTCCCTGTACACGAGAGTACATTTGAGCAGGGCATGACTCCACTCTCGGGGATGTGGGGGTAAATTGGTAGTGCATGAAAGAGGATGTGCAGCATATGGTCAACTGAACAGGGAGCAGGGGAGAGGGAACATGCGGGGATGTGGTGGAGGATGAACCCACATAACCTCAGTGTAGACATCATTTAATTTTCATTACGGGGTATGCCCACCTTTTTAAGCTAACATAATTTTTTTTTTTTTTTGAGAACATTGATGGGGCAGGTCATCATAAATTATCAAGGGGAAAGAAAGGACTGGAGCACACTGATGAATTTACAGCCTTTAATGGTGCAAACAGATGAATGTTTCAACACCAATGTGTCATCATTAGAGTCAAAGAAGATGGTAAATTACTGAATCATTTAAATTATTAAATTATGTCAGTATGTCAAAGTAAGTTATGTCAGAGGTCACGAGACTGGGTTTTTTAATGGGAGGCAGAAGCATTTTTTTTATATATATATATGTATAATATACCAGTACACCAGTATCAGCCATTTATAATGGCTGATATCCTCCCTAATAAACAGATCATCACTGTTTTAAACCTTTGAAACCTGAGTAAATCAGTTTGATTTTTTTTTCTCGAAAACATAGGGAAAGAAAAAATGACAATGAGCAAGAAAATTAACTAAAAAATCAATTATTAAAAATAGAGAAAAACAGAAAATATTTTTTTTAAAAATAGAGAAAAACAGAAAATATTTTTTTAAAATAGGGAAAAACAGAAAATCAATTATTAAAAATACGGAAAAACAAAATCAATTATTAAAAATAGAGAAAAACAGAAAATATTTTTTTTTAAAATAGAGAAAAACAGAAAATATTTTTTTTTAAAAAGAGAAAAACAGAAAATATTTTTTTAAAAATAGAGAAAAACAGAAAGTAATTTTTAAAAATTAGGGGAAAATGTCTCAAAATCCAGGATAAGCTGTTATAGAAAATGCATGAATGTCCAGGAAACTATATTTATGACTATTAAAATTATATATTCAAACTTATTTTATATATATATATATATATATATATATATGTGTGTGTGTGTGCGTGCGTGTATTTTTTGTTTTTTAGCCCCATTTTCAGGTAATTTCCTTGTTTATTGTTGTTTTTAACCTCTCTTTTAATGCTAATTTTAAGTAATCTTGTAACATTTTTTTTTACAAACGTTTTGCTAATTTTGGGTAATTTCTAGTTCAGTTGCTTGCTGCCTTCTTCCTGTGTTTTTGAAAGAAATCAAGACAATTGGCTCAGGTTTCAAAGGGTTAAAAGTCGGAGTTGAAAAAGTAATTTGAAGATTTTTCTGAAAGGATTTCCAAGATCCTTTCACTGCAAGAGAAAAGATGAATCATGGCAGGAGGGTTGTGAGTCCTGGAAGGGCTTGAGTTATGGTTTCTGTCGCGCACTGAAAGATCATGCAAACAGACAGCGAGACTGATAAAAGAAACAAGAGGAGACAAGAGAGGAGCTAGGAGAGAAGACTAATGCAATGTGAGTTTTGTCAGTGAAGAAGTTCCCTGGCTGCCTGTCTCTGCGGGGCAGGCTGGCCGGCCAAGCGACGGGCTGAATGAATGAGCGTATGAATGAATGAATGAGGTGGTGTCTTTGAAATGTAGCTGGGACTTTTTGGCTTTTTCCCCAGAAGCAGCTCATCAGTGGGGGGTAAAAATGAATCATGTGCAGCCATCTTTCCACATCACACATATTAAAAGAAGGCCATCCACTCCTATTGTTTGTTAGTTGTGTTAATAGGTGAGCTTTCATACAGTCTGAGCGGAGCTGTGGTGCTGAAGGGATAGCACCAAACTCTCCTCACCAGTAACTCTAATGATGGCCAGTGGACAAGCGTGCTCTCAGTTTCCACTTGATTAGGTGCGCCTAGCTAAAATTACTGCAATCTAATACAGCCCTGTAAATCCAGCCTCACTGAAGGTTATAGTGTTTTGTGTTTAGAGAGGTGTCGACTCAACTTTATGGTCATTTTGGAGCCTTTAGCTTGTGGTGCCGTTGACTTGGCTCACTTTTTACTGAGTGGTCAACACCTTTCTAAAACAGCTTGAACAAAAATCCAACCTTTATAACCTTCATTAAGGTGGGGTTTATTGCAGGGCTGTTTTAGTACACTGCATAGCAAGGTGGACCTAATAAAGTGGCAACTGAGGGATGAAACAAGGGTCCTGTTTTTATTTTTCATTACCACCCACCACCAAACTTTATATGCACATAGTGAAACAGGGGTGGGGGTTGTGTGGGACTGCGGTTGCAGTTCACAGGCTCGCAGCATATAGATGGGTGGATATGATTTTAATAGCAGCCTATGGGGTTTACATTTCACAGGGCTCACCAGAGGGAGAAAATAGATTAGCAGAGAAAAGCAGAGGGGGGTTGTGTAGATATATACCTGTGAAGCTGTGTATCTGAGGCTGTGCGTATTGGCACGTTTGCAGATATCGAAGATGAATCCGCTCTTTGAAAACAGACGTCTGGAATGTTCCAGAAATCCTCTAAAAAATGGTGTCAGTGTGGATTAGCCTTTCAAAGTCCTGCTTGTGTACTCGCTAGATACAGAAAGACAAAAGAGAGACAGAGAAAAGTGACATAACTGGGAGAGTGTCTGGAAAGAAGGGGATAATGAAGAATCTAAGTTTGGAAAACAAGCCAAGGGAAGAGAGGGAGATTGCAAAACTTACTAGTGTGACTCAGACGTTTGTCTGCATCTTGGCGAGCACGATGACCCTTATTTAACCTCTGACGCTTACATGCAGAATGACTGAACCTGGGGAGAATACGTGACTATGAAAGTTTCATAATGTGGACCAGGGTCGTAAAGAGGCAAACTCCCAACGAAGTAGTGCATATTCTGTTTGCATTACATAGTAATTAAATCTGCAAAGTGAGATCTTTAATGCCTCTATTAGCTATATAAGCTGTGTGAAAACTTTTTTGGTGATGTATTAAAAGTAGTACAGACAAAATGATGGTGTCTTATTTGTGTAATTCTTTGCATTCCCAGAGGGGGGAAGAACGAACCAGAACCAGAGCAGCCGGTGCCCAGGAAGGTGACCATCCGCAGCCTGCCCTCCGCAGACGACATCGACCCAGACGTACTGGACAGCATGCACTCCTTGGGCTGCTTCAGAGACAAAAACAAACTACTGAAAGACCTGCTCTCAGACGAGTAAGTGAATGGAGTGGCCCAAGCGAGAGATGGGAGAGAGATGGGATGAGGAAGATCAGAAGAATGGGAGGTGTGGTTCGGCGAATGAAAAGGCGGGAGTGAGGACAGAGAAATGAGAGGACAGGGTAAAAAGGTGAAACGGTGTGTTGAAAATGGGGGAAATAAAAGCAGCTGCAGACAGGGAGAAGAGGATGGGACTGTGCGGTGGCACTGCAATGAAAGGATGGGGAGGTGACGGCCTTGGTTTTTCCCCGGCTCTTATGAAAGCCTGCGAGGCTGTCACTTTAGATGTCAGAGGCTATAGATCACTTAACTGTTATCACACAGCACTTACACTGCTTGCCACTGGATACATTCCCCACAAGCTGATCCTGGCTTGCACCAGGAACAAGCCCCCGGGTCACATTGTTTATGCTCTTCTAATAATGGTCGTCCCACCCTGTGTTTGTGTCTTTGCCGCTGTGAATATGCGGTTATGCTGAAGATGCTTGCGCTGCAGTATTTTTACTCACTTGTGTTTTTTATTAATATAAGCATACAGATGTTGTAGTTTCATTATGCGTTGCTTTTCCATCTCCTTTCCCTCTATTTTACATTTTCTTGGCCTCTTTAATTTAATACTAAACGAGCATTACTCTATCGCCCCCCCCCCCCCCCCCCCCCTTCCACATCTATCCCGTTCGCTTCCTTCCTCCTGGGAGCATCCCGTAATAGTGCTGGACTGGAGGAAAATCTGCACTCTCTATCTCCCTTCCCCTGGTTCATTTTAGCTGAAGTTGCAGGTCCTTGTCTCTTTGCCTCCTACTGCTTTCCAATCTGTCTTTATTACGGAGGGCCAGTCCCAGAGCCTTTTGCATAGAGAGTATTGGCCTAGAGGCTAAAGATATTAGGCTCCCTAATTTACAGAGAGAGAAAAGGACGAACGCATAATGTTTTGATACTTTCATAAACTTACCAGTAGACTCCGCATATGGAGACATAATCTAAAAAAAAATATATGCAGAATATTATATGACGGCTTAATGAGCTGTAAAATTCAACTTTTCTTTTAATGGTGGAAGCTATTTAGTAGCTGTTTCACAACGAACCCAAAAAGATTAAAGGACATTAATCATAGTGAGGGTTTGTGCAGTTTAATGTCTTGGTTTTGAGCTCTTGCAGATTGGTCTGCGTATATATACAGATGCGTCAGTAATCTACACATGTTTATGATTGGAATTACCCAGGTTTGTTTAAAATCATTGTATATCTTTTCCAGATGTCTAAGTAAAGTTTTTATTGTCTCCTTTTTGCAGTGACAACCAAGAAAAGATGATCTACTTCCTGTTACTGGACCGTAAGGAAAGGTACCCCAGTCAGGAGGACCAGAACCTTCCCCCTCGCAATGAGATTGGTGAGTTTCGGGCTGAAGTGACTGAAAAGAACCTAATATGATAGAATATCAGGGTTTCTACAGATCCTTAAAAAGTTTTAAAAGCTGTTGATTCATTAATCTAAAGAATAGGGCATAAATTGGTATTAAAATTGCTTAAATCAATCTTTCAGAAGTCTTAAGAATGCTAAGACATTGGAAGTAGGATTTTATGAATCGTTTTTTTGCTGACTTTGCATTGTAAAATCTCAAAATAATTGATAACATAAATTTAAAAAAATAATTTCCAGAATGCCTCTTGCAGGTCAAGATCGTGGAACCAACACTCATACTTTGTTTCTAGCTGGAATGCTCAGAGTAGAGGATCCACTGTCCTAGCCAGCTAGCTGTCATTGTACGCTGGGTGACATGGGAAAGTGCAAATTCAGTGATAACTGGCTATTTAACCAAGATTTTACAGTAATTTTCATGCTAAAAGTTTTTTTTTTTTTAAACTTGGCACAATGAAATCAAGTCAGTGGAATTTCACATGCAGAAATAGAAACACAAAATCAGCAACAAACACCAGGTCTTTCCCAGTTCTGTTCTACACCTGTCTCCACCACAAGACGAAAAAGTCATGTTTAATGTTACAATAAACAATTTGGCAAAATTTTGTTTTTGTTTTCTTTCATGTTGGTCTAAAATGTAATTGACCTATGACTAAACCACGCCCCCCTCCACTCACTCAATTGATGATTTTTGGAGACATAACAATCAAATTTTGGTGCATCAAAGTGCCACTGAAGTTAAGATTTTTGGCTCAGAATGTGAGAAAAGGATAACGGCCTTTTTTACCATCTTTACCAAGAGTGTCTCTCCGTTAGTTTGGTGCTACAGTATTTACACTGAATCATTCAGCATAACGTTTGCCAACCTTTGTTATCTCTGCGATTACAGAAAAGTTAATGAAGCTAAGCTCCAGAAGTTAACGTTAGCTTAACTAGAGCCCTTTGGACAACAGCTAACAATGATGTATGATCACCAAAGTACAATACTAGAAGGCTAATGAACTCCCAGCAAACAAGCTGACATGATGAGCGTTAGGCTAACTTTAGCTAACGTTAGCTAGAGATGTTAAAGGTAACTTTATATTTCTTTCCAGCAAAGTGACAATATGTTGCCTCAAACACGATGTTGACTTACCTTAGAACAGATGTAGACAAACTTGTTAATCTTATTCACGTTGAGTTGATGCTGTGGTCTAACGTTACCGCTCAACTTTATCCAACTTTATCGGAGTTGCATGTACCCCATGCACACTGTTTGACCATTTTTAAATCTCAGAAAAAGTTCATAAAACACCGAACGAAACTGACTTTCTGTAATTTCAATGGACGTCCAGGCAGAGAAAGTCCGAGTGTATGGGAATGGCTATACGCACTGTGATTGGCTCATCGCGTTTGAGGGCGGGGCTTAGCCATAGGTCAATTCCAAGTGGCATTACAAAAAGCCTTAAAAATTACATCGAACTTGCCTTAAAGCTATAGTGCGTAACTTCTGTCGCCTCCCAGCGGATAATGCGTTATTACAACTAATAAGCCGGCGGCACTTCCATGTACACAGAGTAACACTCGCCAGTCGCCACACACCGTACACAGAGTAACAATCGCCAGTCGCCACACACCGTGTACACAGAGTAACACTTGCCTTTGTGGTAGGATCCACTTCTGAACCGTGTCTCGGCCGCTTCTCCGCCATGTTGCTTTCTCTTTCTACCTGCGCTCTACCTCTTGCTATGACACTCTCCGCTCTTCCTCCCCCTCCCTTCTTGTTGTGAGGAAGCATTTCCTGTGCGCCAGCGCGGGAATGTCGCCGGTCGACACGCATACTAAAAATGATATATATTGAAAAATACCGCGAGATGTTAGAGGAGCCGATCGGCTTAATCAGCATTGTGTCATCTCCTCTAGTAGTGGCTTGGGTGAAACGGACATTTACGGACCTGTAGAAGTTACGCACTATAGCTTTAAGCTGTAGGAACCTTGAAATATGATTTAAAAACCAACTAAAGAAAAGAACATAGCAGGAGAAAATGGAAATAAATCACAGTATAGCTCACAGCATGTCTGAACAATACTACTATGTAACTGGTGTCTTAAACTTCCAGTGGCTTTTTACCTAGTCATTGAATAGGCAGCTGTATACACAGACAAACAAGCCAATTTAGGCAAAAATAAATACTTCAAGAAGGTAACTCCTGAATGCTCCTAGTGTCTGAACCATTCTGCAATGTTTTCCTTCTTCAGAAGAAATTGGATCAGCTCCAGTAGCGGTGGATTGGCTCTCCAGTCGGAAAAAAAAGGCTTTCTGTTTATTGAATATAGACAAGCTTCTCAATGAAATATAGTAGCAGAAATAGAAGGTGTCAATAGGCCAAGTTTGAAAAACTGTCAGCTGCGACTGCTTCGGCTCGGATATTAACTCATCAAAAAAAAAGGCATTCTTCCATTTGTGCACCACGACACAGCACAGATTTCCACCCACAGAAACAGAGATGCTGTACTTAGACTTCTGCCAGGGTTTCTCTTTTTTATGACAGCAAGCACTCTGCAATTGGAGGAGTGTTATGTGCAAATGTATGTGTGTGAGTGTGTGCTGTGAGATACCGACATTTTGATGAATAGACCTCCTCTTCAGTGAATGTGATACAGTCAATACAGTGGCCACTAGTTCAAGATCTGGGAGGAAACCATTACTTATTCACTATTAGTTAAAATGTCAATGTGATCAGCGCTGAACATCACTCACACACATATGCACACAATGCACAAAACTGCTCAATGTGTAGAAATACACGCATTAATGCACAGAGACGTCAGGTGCGCTGTGTTGATTCTGGATCGATCTGTTTCACTGTCCAGATCCCCCAAGGAAGCGGGTGGACTCTCCGATGTTGAACCGTCACGGCAAGAGGAGACCGGAGAGGAAGTCCATGGAGGTCCTCAGTGTCACAGACGGAGGCTCACCTGTACCAGCGAGGAGGGCTATTGACATGACACAGCATGGACAGAGGTACGCATGGAGGTGAAGAAAAACCCCCCTGAAAAATCTATACTATTTTCAAATGAACAAAATAGAGACAGACATAGCTCTTTGTGAGTCTGCATGTGTGTGTGTGTGTGTGTGTGGAGGAATCTCGCAGCCCAGCGGTGTCTGAGCAGGTCTGACAGCGAGTCTGGCTCTGGTGTCAGCAGGCTAGATTGTGGACAAACATAAACAGGGACTGATGCTGTGCTCGCTTTGTCTCCTGTCTCACTGTAGTAAATCAGTGTACAGTAAAAGCTTGGATATTCCTGACGCCAGTACAAAATGCAGCAAAGAAGAAAGGTATTCACTTGCCACTCACCCCTCACTCTTTCACCTCCTTTGGCTGTGTGTCTCACAGACGGGCGGGAGAAAGATGCAGCGGTGCTTTCTGCTAAAGGGATGCTTTGTTTTAAATGGTGGTGACATATGCAGCATGTAGCAGCCTCATAGGTCTTTTTTAATACGCTGTAGCTCATCTGAAAAACAAGAGGGTCCAACAGACTCAACAGTTTTGGGAAGTCAGTTCCTTAAGTTTGACTTAACTCTCATAATGAACTTAATTTTCAAACGGAGGAGAGCTGCGCATTTGCAATTCAGAGCCTTAATATCTACAACCCCCCCTTTTCCGGTGTTAGCTCAATTATCTCGTCTTTTTATAATCTGAATGCATTGATAATCAGTTCTCCCATACTGTGTCCCACTTTCTCCGCACACAGAACATTTCTCCATTTCTCCATTTTAGAGATGTTCAAGTCGAGCCAGAGCCACACCCCCACAAGGCACAGCGGACTGATTTAAAATCTATTTCCCTCATCTTATTTCAACAACCAATATATCATCACACGACACATTTCTGCTCAGAGGCGGTGACATTTGTGACAGCGGGGAAGATTGAATCTGAGGGGTGATAACCTGATCTGCCTAATGATAGGCAGATTGGCAGAGTGCTGGGAAAAGCTTTTCCGAGGTGTGGGGCGTAAATGCGGAGGCAGGGAGTGCATACATTATGTAGATAAAAAATATATAGTCATAAAGTTGAATATTCATCCAAATGTCAGATGCATTAATAACTCTCTGCTGTAGTGCTTTGCCAACAACAAAATATCAAGAATTTATTTCCCGCTTCATTTCACCGGGGGAAGCCACTTCAGAAGTTTTAAATCCACTTCAAGAGCTCCCACCTCTGAACACCTCTGCTTAATTCTCCCTGTCCTCTGTGCCTCTGAATTTCACTCCAACATTCATCCTTCTTGTGTTTCCTCGCCTCTACTCCGCTCCTTCATCCCTTCAGGCGATCCAAGTCTTATCTCTTCTTTATTTAAAGGTTGCATTGGTTTTGAAGCTGCCTTCTTCCGCCCTTCGCTCTGACTCATCTGTTTCAGCTCAGGCTAGAATCTCAAAATAGGCCGGTTTGCAGCGACTTTATCGAGCATTAATAATGCTCCCCTAAACAGTATCAACACCGGTTCATAGATCATACGCGACTGAATGGCGCGCATCATAAAGGGCGCTGAAGTAAGTGTTTTGAACCTTTATTTAAGACAGGACCTTAAGGTATAAATCTCAATAAAAAGTCACATCCACAGACGGCAGCATGTGAAATAGGTTTGTGTCTGGATTTGACATATATCAGCAGCCGCAGTCATTAAAAAAGCTCCACTGCATCTTTCCTCTGTGCTACTTTAAATCAGTGTTTGTTCTTACCCCTCCACCCAAATCTCTTTTAGGAGCGCCTCCCTACTCTTTCATATCTATTCTCTACTGTGGTCCCTTGTGTGCAGCTGACCTTCAGTCCCAAACGCCCCCCCTCTGTTTGTATGGAATTGCTATGCTAATGTGGAAGTGCTGCTAGTTTTTCTCTGTCTGGCTTCCTATCAGCTGTGGTGGGTTGGAGGCGGGGGGAGTCCTACACCATAGCCCCTCCGCCTCCAAATCAAATCAAATCTCTCTCTCGCTTTATGTCTTTCACCCCCCCCACTGCAATTTATGGCTTTCCAGCTGATCAGTGGGGGGAAAGAGATGTTGGTAACAAAGTCTGAGTTTGAATTTTTTGTTGTGTTTTTTAAAACTTTTCTGCCTTTTATCACGTCCTTGTGTGCGCTTTGTTTGATCATGTGCGTGCACGTATGTGTGTGTGTGTGTGTGTGTTTATAGACGATGGCGTTGTGGAAGCTCGTACGTAGCAGAATAACGTCCAAAGATTTGACTGACTTCCTCTGAACCTAACCTTATCTTTCCCCGACAGCAAACTTTTGTCGACAGCACAGAAGATTCGTAGAACTTCAGATCAGAGGGTGTCAGCGAGAGGACTGACTTTGAAACATGTGTTTTGACAGGATACATTTCCACCAGCGTAAATGATGGAAGAGAGGGGGAAACGGTTTTATCTGAAATTACACAACGAAAATGCCTGAACCTCAATCCCTACCCGGCGTTTTCACATATCTCATGTAGACAGTAACAATGCGATCAACTGCCCAGGCTGCATCTTCATACGTGTGATTGATGATTTGACTAATTCTGTGAAGTATAATTGAATAGATTTGGGGGGGAAATGCTGCAGTAGCCACGTTGCAGAGGGACACACATGGGGACATTCTCACGTGAATGCCCGTTTCATTCTTCATATACCCAGAAGTCTCTTAAAAAGACATTTAAAGCCAAACTGAAAGCACAAGAAATCCTACTGATTTAATTTTAAATCTTAACAACATGCCAGGAGAAATGAGGGGAGGTTAATGATATGTAAATGAAATATGGAAAAGTGCTGCAGTGTGAAGAAGAGAATATCAATTGATTTTTTTTTTCTCCACAGATCTGCTCTAGTTGCTTCATGCAGTTTGAATGTGTTGGGTTAGTCGGTGCAGTCTTAATAAGTCAGGCTCTCATGCTAATTATTGACTCTAATTTATTTAAGAGGCTGAAATGAGCACAAATAAAGCACCTTTAACACTGATCTCTACATCAGGAACTGCAGGGGTCTCACTACATTTAGAGATTTGAGGAGCTGAGCTGTGAATATTAATGTGCTGAGTCCTCAGGGAGTTGTCAGGGCTCAGGAAAAGGAAATGGATTTAAACAGTGTGTTGATTTATATGAATATCTACCCAGCGTAGAGGAACTCTTTTGGCAGGACAAAGTCAATATAGAGGAGGGAGAAAGAGAAAAATGGAAGTTTCTCCACTGCAGCAGAGCAGTGGTGTTGTGCTTTGGCTTTGGCAGTGTTATTTGTTCGCCGTTTGACTCCTGGCACCAGCCGTTTCATTTTGCTTTACTTTCGTTTTATTTCAGTCCATGCCCTCGTCCCAGAAGCTCTTGTACTTGTTCCATCCCCCACAGCTCAACATTAGACCCCCACAGGTGCTTTGGATGGGTCTGCGTCACAGCCAGTGGTCTCACACTGAGGACACGGACCCTGTTCCACAACAGGCTTATGGGAAATATTATCTTTAGGACTAAAGGATAACAGAAAGATAAAAGTTGGTGACCACACATATGTTTGGGTGCAACAACACACACACTAAAGGGTTACTTCACCCAAATGGCAACAAAAATGAATTCAATTAAATCCTAAAAAACAATTTTTAGGAATTTTGGTTTTTGTGCTCTCCAGTGGTGAAGAAGTATTCAAATCCAGTAATCAGGTAAAATACTAAGTAAAAATCCTGCAGTTAAAGGGATACCCCATTTTCAACCAGCTCTGTATCATGACGATGTGGGAAGTATGTGCAAATGAACTGTGGTAAACTTCCCTCCATCTTACCAGCGCCCAGATTTCGTTGCTCATCTTTTAGCCCAAATCCAGATTTTTGCTGGCTCTAGGGCTGCTGCTCATGCTACAGATTATACTTCCTCATTTTCGTGGCACCACCATGGCCACCGGAAACACACAAAAGTAGAGAGGGGGATCAAATGCAGCCCAAACTCTTATCAAAATGTAAAACTAGGCAGGCGCTTCCTGTTTCTTATCCAAAATGTTTTCAGAAACATATTTTATCTTACTGTTAAACTGTAATTCATGATTGTTCGTCACCAGCCAGCCACCATATTGTTTGCTGTGGCCAAGCTCGCATTACATCACCCACCAGAGGGAGCGCTTATTGGTCCAGTGCAGCACAGTGCATTCTGGTAGTTGTAGGTTTTTTATACCTCTTGAGCAAAAGTTTTCCTCTGTTTTCTCTGGTCATACAGCATCAGTTTCATCAGTACATGCATCTTTCTACTGAATAGACAGCCCCCTTTTATGAAAAGAACATCATTATCATGTTCAGCAGTGAAATTCTTCTTTGAGTAAAAGTATTAGCATCAAAATGTACCACCTTTAGTTGTCAATACATGTATTTGAGTAGAGAGTGCAGTATTTCCCTCTGACATTTAGGGAAGTAGAAAGTAACAAATTGCAAATACTTAAGTATAAGTATCTTAGAATTATACTCAGACAGTACTTAATTAAATGTACTTACTTACACTTTGACGCTGGGGCTCACAGTATTTAAAAATCAAACAGCAATGTCTCTTTCCAAAGACCATACTATCTGCTTTTTTAATTGAATCTACAGCAAAATAGTCCCTACGACAAGAACTGACACTGTGTTCTGTGGATTATCCAGAGTAACCAGGATATTCTTTCTGGAAGGAGCAGTTACTTTGATTTTAAGTGTACTTTTTTAATAAGTGAGCACCACAATGAAATTAAATTCACCTAAATAGTCTTTTGGTGGTTGGAAGCAAAAAGAGACCTCTCAAAACTAAGATAATGCTGTTTGAAATTAGGGTGAACTGATCCTTTAAAGCCAGCGCACACAGAAATGCAGAGGGCATAGCCCGCTCCAGCGTCCCCTCTCCCACTGATTTAATAACTTGGCCTCTTTGTTTCTGCATGATAGATGATAAATGATCTCTTAAGTTGTGTATGCTGCTCACTATAAATAACATAACTCGTCTACAATAATTCATCGTCGCTCCGAAGCAAGGGTGAGCCTCTGACAGCCCATTACTGTACAGCATAACCATCTGTAACATTAGCTTTATAGACCTGCTGGTCCAACACTAACAGATGCAGAGTGCCTCTAACAATATGCTCATAATGGCCCGAGGACGCTGTGTTTTGGCCATGTTCAGATGAAGTGCGATTGGCTGTTTGCGCCCAGGCGCTGTAGTGAGCAACTGTGGGCATGTCTCAGTGGACCATCGGACTTAAATGTAAATGATAGCAACTGTCTGGTCAGCTGCTCTCTGAAAGAAGGAATCCTAGCCAATGTGGTCTCAACATCGCCTACTCATGAGTGCATGTGCAATAAATACGCTCGCAGAAAGGGCAGTGAGAGAATTATAAAAATAGTATGAGAGTGGGTGTTTCTATATTTTCCTCCCTCTCATTGTAGCTGTTGCTTCTCTTCTGCTCTGTGTGTGTCTGTGCCTCTCAGGAGTAATATTCCTGCTCTAGTATCAGTTCTTTCTTTAGGTGGTTGTAAATTAAAAGCTCAAGGGAGCAGGGTGACTGAACCCAAATAAGCGCTTCCGCCTTTTAGAAGATTGATACATATAGATCTTAATCCGAGCTTGTTGTTATGACAGCGCCAGCATTTTTATGGCTACTAGCTGTAACTGTACACAGTTTTGTGTCCGTGTATGGATGCCTCTGTGGTCCGGTGGGACCGCTCCAGCATCAGAAATGAACATCAGTCTCCATTACTCCATCTCCCTCCCTCCCATCCTTCATTCTCCCATCCCTCCCTCATTCCTCCATCACTCCTAAACTCCCTCATCCGCCCCTCATGTTTGCCCCTGAGGTCTTCCCGTACGTCTGAGCAAGTTGAAAAAAAAATTTTTTTGTAGTGTAGTTATTTTTTCAATGAGAGACAAAGGATCTGGAGGCTCAGCTACGTGTTTGCAAATACATTAATGCTGAAATGCAAAGAGAAAGGGAGGAAGAGAGGGGGGGGGGGAGTATTGTTAGATTGAATGACAAAAAGGAACAGTGTTGTGACAGTGAGCAGCTGGTGTTTCCGAGTGTTGACAGGCCCTGTTGTTGTGTGGTTGTGTGTGTGTGTGTGTACATTTGTGTGCGTGTACTTGATGGAGACAGATTGTCCTGT
The DNA here is from genome assembly GCF_006386435.1 of Epinephelus moara. Taxonomy (NCBI): domain Eukaryota; kingdom Metazoa; phylum Chordata; class Actinopteri; order Perciformes; family Serranidae; genus Epinephelus; species Epinephelus moara. The sequence goes on along the minus strand of NC_065525.1, from coordinate 18,107,642 downwards.
GATTGTTCATTTCTGAGCAGGGCTCTGCTCATAGGGGTTATTGACGGCATCTGCGGGGGAAAAAGAAAAACATGACAAATGGCACTCAACCAAATGTCCCACTTCATTTCCCCCCTCGAGATATTTTCTACTGATCCAGCGCTAAGGCCTTAAAGTCAACATGTTTGGTTTATTAGCAGACTATAGACGGGGCGGAAAGCTAATTTGAATGCTAATCTGTGGAAAGCTCGCCTATAGATTTGCGGGAGAAGCTGCAGTCAAATCGACACATCCAAATCCGAAGTTTGAGCTTAATTGGTTCGAGACTAATTGCTGCGAGTCGATGCTAGTGATGTCTGTCGTCAAGTCAGTGCTGTCGCCGTGCCGTAGCGCTTTCACCCTCTCTGTGTGAATAGGTGTTGTGTTTGCAAAGGGCTTGATAGCAGCTACCATGCTTGGTATGATGGTGATGGTGACATATGCCGTGGTTGCTTCTAACTGTGTGCAACATGTAACCTCCACGCTCTCACCTCCACCTTTGTTTACTGAGACATGTCACAGGTACACATGTTGATCCCACCAATTACCTCTGCCCCTGTGTGTGTTCTTGCGTGTTTGTGCCACAGGTCGCGGTCTATTAGTGGAGCCTCCTCTGGCCTCTCCACCAGCCCCCTCAGCAGCCCACGGGTAAGTCACAACCCTTCCGACACACACATGCAACACACACCTGTCGACCCAGCTCCCAGGTATCTGGTTGTAATGTTCACCCTCAGAGATAACGACCATCCTACTTCCACTGATCCCATCTTGTTGCTGTCATCTTATTGCTGTTTATGTCCGCTAGAGAAAATAAAGACAGTCACTACAGCTACATCGCTGGGGCCTCTGACCTTTAACAGTGGACAGCACACTCACTATGAAAGCAATATTGCTGTATCTCTCTGCACAATTTTGTTCTACTGTTCTGCTTTATGATTAGTCTGAGCTACAGTATCTTTCTTCACTCGAGTTTTAATCCACAGTTCAGATCTACCTTTGCATTTTGAGGGAGCAGGGATCCACTATGATAAGCTCTTCTTATCCGGTGTTCCTTCAGACTTTACACAAGTCTTCGCCGCGTCTATATAGTTGGATTTCTCTGTTAACTAAAAGTAAAATATACTGATGAACCTCTACAGGGGGACGTGACGGCACAGCAAACTTTCTCCCCCCCTTAAGCTCCTTCTCTCTCTATCCCTTCTGCGTATTATCCCTCTCTCTGTTTTCTGCGGCCTGAGCTCTGTGGAAATCCAGCTCCGGGAATGCTTCAGAAAATCCCACTTTTCTCGCTCAGAGCTGGGAGAGCTTGTGGTAAACTTTTCCAGTTGACTAACCTGAGAGGGCTTGAGATTAGCCAGGATCCTAAGACGGAGCTCCTCGCGCCACACAGGTTCTTTCAGGCTGATCTGAAAGGGAAATTGATTTCTCAGACCTACCCAAAGCCCGGATTGTGCTCTCAGCGAGAGGCTCCATGTGGGGTTATTATCTCAGATTTGTGTCTGGGAAAAAAACATAAGGGGGAGGCGTCCAAGGGAAATAGTTTATCAGTGGCTGCAATTTTTATCATTACAAATAAAACAGATCAATAAACCTATCTGGAAACTGGGAATTTAACAGAAAATCCCATAATGGCGTTCCTCCTGTTACTGAGACAGCCCAAATTGTCCTCACAGCTGGACTTGTGTCTCTCGCACCTCTGTGTCTGCTTGCTTCTCTCTGCCAGCAGAGCCCTGTATGTTTTATTCAAGTGAAGTCCGTCTTTTTATGTTTTGTTTGGCCTTTTTTAAATTGTGTGCATTGCTTGCTGTTTTCATTGTTCCCATTTCACTTTTGTTTTCCTTTGACGTGAGTCACTGAATGGTCTAACTGCATGTTTCTTTTCTGTCTTTCTTTTTTTTGCTATGCCTCCATCTCTCCCGTGTATCCAAACATCTCACCTGCCTCTATATTCTTTGGCTGCCTCTTCTCCTGGTTGTACGGTTGTTTGTTGTGCTGCACTTTTCTTTCTTGCTTTATCTATGTGCCTGTGTGTGTCCCCGTGTGTTTTTCTTTATTTTCCTCTCCTCCTCCGCCCGCTCTTGCTCTTGGCTGTATCGTGCTGCGTGTCCTCACACCGTGTCCTCTAACTCCAGCCTGTCAGAAAGTTCTGTGTACCACCTCAGTCCCCAGACTTGGCGCAGTCCCCGAACACAAGCCCCTGTCCATCCCCTGAGCCCACCCCCAATCGCACAGGCCCGCGTATCTCCACCCCCAACTCGCTCGCTCCAAACAGCGAGCCCCTGCCAGACTCACTCAACAAGACGCAGACACTCCCTGCCAAACCCAAAGTCGTCCCCAAGCCCCTCCAAGCCACGCGGTCCAACCCGCTCCCCGAATCCTCCCCAGATCCAGCATCAGCCAGATCAGAGCCCTCCACTCCTTGCCAGCTCCCGATGCAGCCACCCTCTGCCTCCGTACCCCCCACCCCTACTTCTCCGTCCTCCCCGTCCTCCCCCTTTTCCCCGTCCTCCATCTCCAGTTCTCCCATCCCGAACAGCCCCCAGGTACGGCGCTCCCATTTTGCTGCCAACCCCCAGCTCTCTGTGCCCTTCAGCCCAGTGGTGCCCCTGTCGCCCATCCGGCTGCACCACTTTCACCCCGTGCCACCGGCGCCTTCTTCCTTCATTGACCACCCGCCCAAATCTATCCCCCTCATACAGGTCACCCCTCACCCCTCCCCTCGAGGCAGCCCCCTCCCTACCCCAAAGGGCACCCCGGTGCACACTCCCAAGGACAGCCCGGCCGGGACGCCCACCCCAACGCCGCCCCCCAGCCCTTCCATCGGAGGCATGCCTTGGAGGACGCGCCTCAACTCCATCAAAAACAGCTTCCTGGGCTCACCACGGTTCCACCGCAGGAAACTCCAAGGTACTGACATCACAGCAGATATAACACTGAATTATCTTGTGTGAATTCCGACCTCCACCTTTGTCTGACCTTTGACCCTGCTTCCACAGTTCCCACACAAGAGGAGATGTCCAGTCTCACACCAGAGTCTTCCCCAGAGTGAGTAGATGCAGTACTTTTTGAAGCTTCCACCGCCATGATAACTATGCATAACCTGTCAGCCCCTCAGTCATCGGCTCAAACAGGCTCGCCCTTGATAGCATGATCTTTTGGGAGGTATTACATCCGTGAATGTTTGATTTGCGCCCGCTGAGCTCCCTGTAATGACCTCAGGTCTGGTCTGGGTTGGAGAAGCAGCAACCGTAGCAGGAGGTATTGGGTTGGTTATGAGGGAGGGAAGGTAGCCTGTGTGATGTTGTTGAGCTCCCAGGGGCCTGATAACTCAAGGTTGGCCTAGATATGCCTGTTTGGTTCGCTGGCTGTCTGGCTTGGCCATTTCCACCTGGCTGGGAAGAACATCCTGGCTGGAAGGAGTTGGGAGAGTTGGCTGGAAAAGACCTTCTCTGAGCTGAGTTAGGCTTGATTGCGTTAATACACAGTCACACACCAGCTGTAACCAGCTTCTCACTGCAGGACAGTGTTTCCCTTAATGTCGCTACAGACGTCATAACGTCATGGATGTATTCATTTATTTAATGGGGAGTGTTTCTTTTTGTGCTGAAGTTTGAGCCTTGCAAATCCATCAACATTTTCAAGAATCTCATGAAATATTAATGTGTGAGAAAACAGGAGTCCATATGGCTTATTAGTGGTTGCAGGTACACCTGGGCTGAGGCCAGTAGTGAATTCATCTACCTCTTCCCCTTCTGGACCTACAGTTCTGTTCAGAGAGAGGCTCAATTATCTCTCTCTCACACACACATGCACACAAACATGGACATACACACATTTACACATACACAGTTGCGCAGAAGGTGAAATGTCAGAAAACTTTTCTCCCCTGCACAGTTTTAGCTCATTTCCCTCAGGGTATCCTACGTTTGCTCCTTTCCATTTCCCCAGAGCTGCAGAGAGAGAGGAGAGGCAGAGCTCTTCACCAGCTCTCCATTTTTCTGGATGGATAGATAGATGGAAGGATGGTTGGGTGGGTTTTAACAAGGAAGCAAAAATGGTGGAAGGAGGACTAGCGCTCTGTAGTCGGCATATACAGCAGTTAAAAATATATAAAGCATCTCACAAACTGTTCTTTTCTTCTTGTCTTTCCCCCCCTTGACAGACTTGCCAAAAAATCCTGGTTTGGTAACTTCATCAACCTGGAAAAAGAGGAGCAGATCTTCATCGTCATCAGAGACAAGCCTCTCAGCTCCATCAAGGCAGACATCGTTCAAGCCTTTCTCTCGGTACTCGCTCACAGTTTCTCGCTTAAATCCTTCTCCTGTGTGATCCGTGCTCCCTGTGCCCCAACTTTTCTCTGTAAATCCGAATATGTGCGCATGCAGCAGTATTACCTGTGCATCTGCTGTGTGATACAGGGCGTAGCCTTCCCTAACAGCGGCGGCGATTGGCTATGCTCCGAGGCAGGCTCTCCCTGAGTGTTTGCTAACATGCTCCTGATTTATGTAGCAATTCAGTAAACTGCTTGTGTTCAGTGCTTCTATTTTCTCTCTGACTGCAGACTCAGTTGAGGTCAATAGAAAATCAACAGAGAGCATTGATCATTAGCATATAGATGCTTTGCCCTCGATACCGCGTATTGAGCATGCGTGTGTGTGTTTGTGTGTATATTTAGATGTGCGGTCCAAGAAATTGAGAAATAGCGTGGACTGTCTCCGTGCGTGTGGTGTGTTTTATAAATGTGGATGTGCAAATACGTGCGGGCAACACCGGGGTTTCTCAGGGAGCGCGGCGGAATCTGTATCAACAGACCCTCAGCAGTGGTAGTTGATATTCAGCGTACATAATTGAACAAAACCCACCCTCACCCTGGTTAAATTTAACAAAGTCTAAGTAAATGCAAACTCTGCCAGCGCAGGTCAATGTCAAATCTGTTTCCCCATCCCTGGAAGTAGCTATTTTCCCCTCTGGGTTATGCTAGCTGGTATTCCAGACAGGAGATTGGCACCTGAATCAGTGGAATTATACCTCTCAGCACACTCACATTAATGGAATGTCAAACCCTCTCCAGCACTATGGCGAAACGTGACTATTTCAGAGCTCACCTGTTCATTGGGCATACAAATTCATTTTAGGTGGGAGAGTGCAATGTTGTTGGATGACTCAAGATTACATTAGCTTAAGTCTCCCTGGCATGCATGGCTACTCCCTGAGGCATTAATCTCCTTAGAGTTTCAACTGTGGCTCGTAGTATGTGGAGGGTATTTTAATGAAGGTTTATTCACCTTGTCGTATGCGAGGTGTAGGAGAAAAATTAAACATCAATGCTCCCTATGTATAATCCCATTACTTGCCTCTTTTTATTACTTATATTTATTCTTATCTCTGCCTCCTTTTCCATTTTTTTCCTTTTACTCGCTCACTCCTCTTCTTTTCTTCTCCTCCCAGATCCCCAGCCTGAGCCACAGTGTGATCTCTCAGACCAGTTTTCGAGCAGAGTACAAGTCCACGGCCGGCCCTACGGTTTTCCAGAAGCCGGTGAAATTCCAGGTGGATATCACCTACACGGAGAGCACAGCTGCCACCAAGGAGAACGGCATCTACTCTGTCACCTTCACCCTGCTCTCAGGTCAGGACACTGTCTACACACATCACCCTTACTTTCTACACCTGTTTGGGCGAGAGGCACGATGCACGCTGAGCCGCTCACCAGTCACAAGATGGTCCAACTCTGGACCTCACATCTGGAGACCCAAGCTCTATGAGCCAATGCACATAGACCTACTTAACTTACTTTTACTAGTTTGACTCCTCTCCTCAGAATGAGAAAGAAACAGTAGCTTCTGTGTGATTTTAAAAAAGTGAAATAAAAATTCAAAGCACCCCGCTTTGTTTTTGTACTTCAATAAAAAAGGCTGCCTTGAAGTTAGCGGGGATTTGATTCCTTCTCTTGGGGACATTCGAGTGGAAATTGTTCAGTTCAAACCCGGGCCCTTCCTGTTGTGAGACGACAGATCACAGAGGACAGTGTTACATACAGTTTAATTTTGAATAGCCAGCCTCCCATCTCATCAGGCTCACAGAGGTCTTGGGAAACTGGAGCTCAAGTCGCTTTAAAAACTACGGGAAGGCATCCCTAACATGTCGAGTGGGATGCTGTCACACTTCAAACTAATGAAATTAAACTATCCAGCCAACAAATAAACTAGAAGTGCTGCTTCCAGTGTTGGGTGTTTTCAAAACGCGCTGCCAAAAAGAATGTCTGCATAAGGATTTTCAAAGTTCTTGCAATCCTGGATGCTTGATAAGATCCCCCCCCCCTCCTCCTGAAACGTCCCTGAGCGTAACAAGATGAGGTCTGGCTATGCAAGATTACATACTACGCAATCATGCGTGCATGCTCAGGCTTGCAGAAACACATGCATGCTCTCTTTCCCTCTCTCGCTGGCTCACATAGCCACACACAAACACAAACACACACTCAAGTAGGGGGCACATCTGAACTGAATAGGGTGTAATAGTGGCACTTTAGAGCCTGCTGACTCCTCCATGGCACTGACTGTATACCGTATACAAAAGGTAAACGGCAGGAGCTCACAGGAGCACTCCTCTCTGGCCTCCATTTATCATCTCTTGCTCTCTGCAGCTTCTCCAGCTCACATTTCACACTCCTCTCATCACCCTTACTTTTTCTACTCTCCTAATTAATCCACTGACATAGTTTCTACACACCTTCCTGTGCTGCTACCTGTGTGTTGTAATGCAACAAATATTTCCTGTTTGTGTGCCCGTGTTTAGGACCCAGCCGGCGCTTTAAGCGAGTAGTGGAGACGATTCAGAGCCAGTTGTTAAGCACACATGACCAGCCAGGGGTCCAACAGCTGTCTGGTGAGTAACAACCTCTCTTTTTAAAAGAAATATATTTCAAAATACCCCAAACCTCTTCACCCTTAGCCCCCAACCGCCTCATCCGTCCATCCCACCCCCGGACAAACCACTCTCGCTGCTGAGGCTCAATCCTGCCCTCCTCTGCTTGAAATCCCCGAGCCACTCTCCGCTTCTCGAAAACGCCTTCCTTTGCATGCCCGCGCCTCACCTCGCTGCCATGAAAGGGTGGGAGTTGCTCTCAAGCACCGACTGCGGGTCAAATGTTGTCTCGTTGCCCTGGCAGTGAAGATTAGAGTAGAGGTAGGGTAAGCTGATTTGCATTCTGTTACTCCTACTTCCAAGACTGATCGTCGGAGCTTGTCACCATGGCAACACCACTGCACCTCAACGCGCTCCCACAATGCACCGCACCGCACAGTGACACCATACCTGACAAGCACTCTGTTTCTTTCTTTCTCTCTCCGGGTGCTCGTACAATAGGACCCCCTCCCCCTGTTTCCCCGCTGTCCACCAGCCTCTTCTGGCTCCTCCAGAGGCACCGAGTAGATTCTAAAAACCTCAATCAACACCTAACCATTCACCTGTGAACTTCGCAACATTCTTCTTCTGTCTTCTCATTAGTCGTAGGGTTGATGCCGAGGCCCCTGGACACGCATAAACCCATTCCTTCCCCAGTTTGGCTACATCGTAGTCTCTCAACGCACAGTCTGGATGACGAGAGGAGAAAGAGAAATAGGGATCCTTCTCCTCCCCATCTGCTCTTAGCATGTCTCTCCTTATGAATCACTGCTCTGTTTGTGTGCGTCTCAGTCGCCATCATCTTGACAACAGCTCCACCTGCTGGTCAAATCGGGAAACACCACCAGCCTGATATACACCTTTTTTTTTTGTTATCAGGAGATGGTGTGCTGTTTTCTCTGGATATTATTTCCATCTCATCTGTGAATCGTTTCCCTTGATGTCTGTTTGTTTGTTCCTTTATCCATTTACACCAATTTCTAATTCCATGCCTGACGTTGTTGAACAGATACTCAGCCATCACGCAGCTCGCTATTATACTCTGTTATTACACTACAAGTTGCGAGTGAGAGCTATATACTTTGCTCTGTGACTTTTTTTGCAATAATTCTCTCACTGGCACTCGGAATTGAACAGCAGTCGTCACAGCTGTTGTGATATTTAACAGTCTGTTATCATCGCTGTGCCTCAGTAAGTTTACCAATTGCTCCTGATCTTTTATATTGTAGAGCTAATTAACAGGCTGAGGTGTGGGAAGGGTAAAATGAGAATAAATTACATCTGATTAGGTTCAAACAACTGCCGTGAATTGTTTCAGCGGCAGAGACGACATTGTACGAGAAGAATTCGGAGTCTTGTGGATAATATGAGAACAATTTGCCAGTAGAGGAAACTGAGGATATTACAAAAGGCATACATATCTAGAAGAGAACTTGGAGAATGCAGACTGACGCCAAGGCCAAATGCCCTGTTTCGCAATGTTAATGAAAGTGAAAAACAATTTGAATCTGAATTAAAATGAGTTGGATCGCTCCTTGTCCCATGCTACACCCTTCCACCGAGTTTCATGGAAATTGGGCCAGTAGTTTTCTGTAATCCTGCTGACACACAAACAAAAAACTGAGCTGATGTGTTTAGTATCAAAAGTCAATGTCAGTTGTTTTTGACCAAGGTCAGTCTAAATGAAAGTATCTCACACCATAATATGAATCTAAAAACAGGTCAGTATGTGCTTAGCAGTAACTGAAAGCACTGTTAAACTTTCCTCCGCCTCCCTCTTTCCTTTGACCTCCTAACACACTTTTGGTGCCACCTGACCACAGGGCCTTTGGAAAAAAGGGCCAGTGGCTGTAATTAAGAACAGAAATGGCTTTGCATACCAATGTGTGTCAAACAAAAGGCTTCATCAAGTCTTGGTCATTATGTCCCCCTAATCACCATTAACAGAGGCATACCTGAGAGCCCGGCTTAGGAACACAATAGGAAGAGTGGAACAATGAAAAACAGTGTGAAAGACTATAGGGAAGCGTACTTTAGGACTGCAGAGGAGGACCATTCATTCAGAGGGTGCTGTGTGTGTTTCATCGAGCAGCCCAGATCATTAAGATTCATGAGTTCCCTGCCATTTTTTTTGAAAATGTGCAGATTTGAGTGGAGTGAAGTGACTAAATGTGGAAATTCTTCACACATGAGAAAGGAAAGCGGGAACATTAGGGAGAAGTTGGCTGCGACCATTTTCCAGCAGGATAATGGAGCAGGCGAAGCCAACTGTGGCGCATTCACACTTGTCTACACACACACACACAAACACGCGCACATTGACAAACACAACAACAAAAACGCACTCACTCATTCGTGATTAGATGAAGTTTGTCCTAATCTCCAGGCTACTGCAGGCAGTCTTCACACTGGCAGCACGTGCATATTGTCAGCCTGAGAAATTCCACTTTCCAGCAGCCTTTTATAAAGTGCTGCTACACAGACAGTCTTCGGTCCAGTGTGTGTCTTGTCGTCTGTGCAGCACCCCTGCCTATTTTTTTTTACTGATGCTGTCACTGTTCATTTGTCGGCCCACAGGACTCTATTGTGCAAATGGATCTTCTGCCAAGTATTCAGAATCAGTCCTGTTTGTGACTGATAGTTCCCAGAATTGTGCTGTGCATGCACCATTAACAAAAAGAACATCGACTCTTTATTTGCTCCATTTCTCATGTTTGGTGTCCTCACCACTCTACCTACCTGCAGCGGGACCATTAAGGCCCTGCGAGAAAGAGCGAGTGCGTTTAGCTGAAGATCATTTGCATACTCTCAGATGCGCTATAAGTGTGCTTATAGCAGTTAAGAAGATATAAACGTGTGTTATTTAGCATATCCACCCATTTACCCGGCACACAGCATCAAGTTAAGAAGGTATTTTATGACTTAAATGCACCTCACCACAGTTTTGACTCTGCAGTGGAATTACACAAGTTGGACTTTTTCTCACTTCAAAGAGTCGAGCACAATGATGATGCAGCCCACCCGCTGTGTTTGATGTCTCTGACCAGGTTTTGTAGTTAGCTGAAGTGTAGCTCAAGTGTAGAAATGTGTTGATCAAAGGTTGTCTCTTTGCTCCAGGCAGACTCAAGTCCAAACATTACCGCGTTAGATGCACCTCGCTTGGCACAATAGCCACGAGGCAGAAAAGCCTTCATCATCCACGCTTTGCCAAGGTTCGAGCTGCCCTTCGGAGCTGTGATGACTTCTGAAAAACTCCACAAACAATTAGGTTTTGGCACAAGGAGAAGGAGACACTGATGCTTTATTATCCTCAGAGGGCAGCTTCGTGTTGAAGCTCCAGGCGTTCGCATTGTGCTCCTGCTTCTGGCTGGCCAGATCTGCCTGGGCACCGACTCACGCAGACGACACACCGCACTTTCTCTCAGTCTACAGAAGCCTAGAATGACTTCAGCCAGCCCTATTTGCTGTATTTTTTTAGTTAGATTGGATGGCTACTTGTGTGTTTTCATTGGTTGTGCTGTTACATATGCATGGTATATGGTGCTGCTGCTCCAGCAGGTCTCATCCTGTCTGTGTCTGACTCCCCCTCGCCTCTGCTTGCTCTGTCTTAAGCCTCGTCTCTGTCCTGTGAACCCCATTGTTCATTAGTTTGTTTGTTCTCTTTCTTCTCTCTTTCCCCTTTTTTCCTCCTCTTTTGTCCCCCCCATCTGTGTACCTAGGCAGCCCATTGAGTAACTTCTTTGACGTAATAAAACAACTTTTTTCAGACGAGAAGAACGGACAGGTGCCCTACCCCTCTGGCACACCCACCAAGCGCTGCCCCTCGCCCATGCACGTCCGGAGGCACGAGCCGGAACATAATGACACCAAATGCCCCGCCGCGGGCCGAGACAGAGCCAAGTTGGCGATGGCGTCCGTGGGGACACTGGAGGAGTCATAGGTCGAGAGGCTGTGTAGTCGAGCCAGCGCTAAAAACCCATCCCAGTATCACTATAAGAGAATATCCTATCTGTACATAGCTAGATGTACATATCATTTATGGACACTTTTTTTGTATAAAATGACTTTATATAGATAGAAATATATTAAGAGAATCAAAGTGATATTTTACAAACAGTATACTGCACCTACATGACACACACACACTCCTGTCCTTCCACTCCCCCTTTCATTATCCACCATCATCATCATCCACCCCTCTGCCCCAACCATCTGATCGCCCTGTGGCTCTGTTTTTTGCTCCGTCGCTGCTAACCTGTGTGATGACCTGACTTGTTTCTGATACCAGGAATTATCCAGAAAACCTATTAAGCCCCTCCTCCTGCTCCTTCCCTCCACCACCACCTCCACCACCACCTCCACCCTCCCCCCACGAGCGTGCCGAGAAGGGACGGACATTTGTTGACGGAGGACTGCTTTTAGAGGTGCGCTGGAAGGAAAAAAAAAAGGGGAGGAGGGGGTGGTGGTGGTTACCATGGAAACAGACCCTTCATGCAGACTTCTACCTTCATCTCCCTCTGCGCCACCTTCTCCACCTCTGGCAGCCATCAGTAGAAGTAGATGAAAATACCTTTAGTGCCCCCCCCCCATCTTAGGATCACACACACACACACACACACACATACACATGTGCACAACGAATCCACACAAATCCCAATGAGACAAGAACGCACATTCCCTTCACCAACCGGCCCCCTTTTTTCCTCTCGAGGAGCATCAATTGGAGACATTTTACAAAAAGACACTACATACACAACCCATGTATGTATGTATGCACAGAAAACTCTGGGATGTATTAACAAGAACAACAACAACAACAACAACAACAACAACAACAACGAAAAAGAAGACATGCAGAGACTGATTCAGAGGAGGAGAGAAGGGGGAGGAGTTTTGTGGAAAAGCCCAAACAGCCGACGCGGATGCTTGCTGGATTGTATTTGTTTGCTTTTTAATGTACTTTCTTTGTGAAGAACTGGGTTTAAAATACTAACTGACTTTATTAGACTTAATACTATTGCTGCAAACGGACTGGAATTGTGATTTCAGAGAGGAGCTGGGTGTGAGCAGAACCGGGCAGGGGGGGCAGAGGGGGAGATGATATGATAGCTATAGGGTTGGGGGGAGGGCCGCGGGTGGGTATTTGGGTATTTAAAATGAATGATCTATTCTGTTGTACAGACTGATATCATTTCTTATGTATAAAAAAAATGAAATGTCTAGTTGTGACACTATGTTTAGATACCATAGGGTCAGGTTGGTAAACCTGCGCCTGCCACATACTGTACTTTTAAATTCTTCTGTGTATTTTTGTTACATGATCATTTTCTGTCTTCTGTTCGATTGACCTAATAATGATCCAAACATTCCTGTTTGTGTTATCTGCAGCACTTTGTCTTTGGTTTTCCATTTATACCTCTCTCTTAGTCTCACTTACCAGCAGTAGGAGTAGAGGAACAAAAAAAAGGACAAAAAAAAAGACAACGTGATAAATGCAATTGTGGATATTTTTGTATTTCTGTCCTTATTTATTCATGTTTGTTCATCTCACTGTTTGATTTCCTAATTTATTATAACTTGGCTATTTATATGAACAAAGCTGTTAGGTCAGTTGAATGTTATTTATTACCCTCTTGTGTGTTCGTAAATGGGGCAACATTTAAAGAAAATAATGAACTTTTTTTTTTCTTTTGTTTTGGTCTGCATTTAACAGAATTATGTGACAAGTCACAAATTCTCTTTTTCCCTGATGTCTCCGAGGAGGGAAAGAGAACTTGTATGAACTCTTGAAAAAAAATTATTTACCAGTAATTTAAGAATGTAGACTTAGCCTCTTTTTGGAGAGGGAATATGCTCTTCTATTGATATTTGTCAGTTTCATATTATTGTGCGTGTAGGCCAGGCCTGAGGAGAAGGACACCACAGATCCCAATCTACTTCTTCTCTTTGTAAATATACAGACAAACCGTGGGGGTTGTCTTCTCAACCATGCTGGGGATTCCTGCTCTATGCTTTTAGCTTGTATTGCTGTGTGCATGTCAAACATGAGCTTTTCTTTGCATGGCTTTAGTGTTCATGTTCCATGCCAAACTCACTCCTTCTCTCAGCCTTCATTGATTCTCTCTCTCTCTCTCTCTCTCTCTCTCTTTCTTCTCTCTCTCTTCTCTCTCTCTCTCTCCACAAAACTACCTTTTAAATGTTTTAAATTCCCCCTCTGTCCCCTACTTTTCACCCTCTCTGCTTTGATTTCTGGCCTTCTTTTTTTTTTTTTTTAATTATTCCCTCGCTCCTGCTTAATCCCTCCCCTTCCTCCTCCTCTTATCTTGTGCACAAAGTTTTTGAACGATGCTTCCTTTACTCTGTACCTCTCGCTGGAAGGCTCGGAGGTCTGGGCTCTCTCTACCTGTCGAAGGTAGACGAGGCACAGTGAGGGGATATCAGTACACAAACACAAAGCAATACCCTATCGTTCACCCTCCTTTCTGTTTTCTACAATGGGAAGCTAGCAGCACCAAGGACATCTGATGATTCTGAGGCCAAGAGCGGTCTTCTGACAGAGCAGGAACAAAACAGACTGATGTAATCCCCATATAAAATAACTGTGAGCATCTTCAGTGCTGAAACAAATAAACTCATTAAGTTATGGTGTGTTTGTTTTTACTTCTTTTGTGCCTAAATGTATGCGGCAAGTGAGAACCTGAAGTAAACATCACTATAAAACCATATGGTCAGGGTTTTCTCGATATTAAAATATAAAAAGTGCTCCAAATTTAAGATTAATGTACTGTAATTATCTCTTCTCCCAATTTAATTTTTCTTATTTCGCCCTCACAGAGTTTTCTGTAAGATTGTTTCATTAAATCATTTTTTTATTGCACATGTAATGACTTTCATGTTGTAGATTTATGCATTTGCAAGTCTGAGTTGTCCCGGATTTCAGGTAAGTCTACACAAACCCACACAAACAGATGGCAGTGAAATATCTGTAATACTTTGCAGCGCCAGTGAAAATGACAAAGCTCGTTTACCAGGTTTATTACAATATTCAGCAATAAAACAGACTTTATGTATTCCAATTCCCATGTTGGACTCTGCTGCTGTTCCTGTATAGAAGCATTAAACCTCAGCATACATAAGCTTAATTACTGTTAGAGTGTACCTGGAGAAAAAAAAAACACAACAGCTACACAAAAGCAATTTTTCATCAATAATATTAATAATTTGCTTGGATTAAAAACAAAATAAAAGGGAACACCCCGTTAAATACTCTCACATCTTTTTTTTCTCATTAAATAGAAAATGTCCATCCCACTCTTCAGTAAGTGTTTTGTTTCTGCGGTCATACTTTTTAAAAAATAGAAAATAAAAACATACAGTTACATAAAAAGTACATTTGTTAATCCAAAGCTTACGTCAATGCTGGAGGCACTGAGCCTACCTCCGTCCTCCCACTCTGCATTATTAGTTTAAACGGGACAAAGCCAAAAGTCCAGCATGGCTGCCTCACTTGATTCAGTCTATTTTCACTTTACATAGCTTCAGTCAGAACCAGGAGGGTGCCGTCGATACCACTCCTCCAAAGCAATTATTTATTTTACCAGTTCTGTCCAGTAGAGGGCAGCAGTGTTTCATAATTCAGAGTTTCCACCTGTTGCATCCATCTGTTGCTTCTCCATGAAAGCTTCCCGAGCCTTGGAGAAAAAGCGTCACATTGTCCAACTTTCTTCTTCACAAACATGCTGTTCACTGCAATAAATGTCAAGATGGAGTGCTTGGTGCAAACACAAAGCCAAGTCTTACTGCTGCCACATAACTCACTGATCTGTGTCCCAGTGTCGAAGCACTGTGGAAGTTGCTTGTTACCAGAGATAGGATCAGGTGTCACTAAAAGAAAACATCTGTACTCAAACAACTTAAACAGCTCCTTAAGATCTGATCCTGTATCAGTGATAAGATGAAACTTCCGCTTCGACTGCCACATTCTTATTCCTGTCTTCTCTCCTCAGCAGCTGTCTTGCTGTCCTCAAACTCGGGAGGTGACGCAAAGAGAGCGTAGCCGTTGAGCCAGGGTGGCCTCCAGCTCCTCCAGAGGTGATTCTCCCCGGCTGTGAACCAGCGTAGAAGTGGAGTTGTTCCCTTGTCGGGCCGCGGGGGGTCCCAACAACAGGCTCCTGAAACCCTCTCTCTCCAGTAGAGCAGGCATCTGCTGCAAGAAGTAACCTTCACAGAATGAGCTCAGCTCCACTGAACCATGGGCCTGTGGAAAGAGAGGACAAACTGCACTGAGAAAGCTGCTTCTCAGTGAGGAATGTAGGACATTTATCATGTAACATGGTGTCTTTTGTGCAGTAAATTGAATGTCCCATTTGATAAAATAGAATCCTCTCGCTTAATACACCAAAGAAAAGTAGAGGTTTTTTCACTTTAACATGACATTTTCCTTCTGTGAGTCACCTCAGCTGCAGAAGCATAAAGAGCAAAGGTCTGCTGTGTAATGAAGCTTGCTATTCTTGTAGTTCACGCAACAGTACAATATGATCAAGGCTTCTCAGAGTGCGTTACCTTGGCTGTCTTGTAGATGCTGACTGCATTATCCTGGTTGATGAGCTGCGAGCAAATGAGTTCACAGTGTCTTTGTAGCACCCCCAGCTGGAACAGACTGGCAGCTGACAACAACTGCAGGAGAAATCACAAGAACGTGTTTACACTGGAGAAATTCAGTCTTCTATTTCATTCAGGACACATTTTTACCATCATTCTTTATTACTTGTGAGTATTTTTCTAGCTTATTTATCAAGACAGAGACACGTACTGTCAATTGAGTCTCCAGTTTAGCCAAATTATCTACACCACATATCTGGAACTGATGGTGAAGGATAAAATGATTCAATCTTTCAAACATTCACTGCATTGTACAGATTGTATCCACTTTGACCTCCAGTGAATCGTGCGACGGTGCATGCAAGCAGTTCTACAATGCAATAGACCGATATAATGGGTTGTAATGTGGTAGTGTCAACTAAATAAATGTAATATAATGGTTTAACTGGGGATTTGCGTTATCACAAACTCAACATTGCTTTCAAACATTTTTTAAAAGCAACACATATACACATGTATACTGTATTTGCAGGGCTCAACCAAAAACTAACAGGCTACACAGTGAATAGTACATTGTGTTGGTGCATATGGAGAGGCAGATCTGGGCAAGAGATTGGCGTTGTTTGTTGTGTGTACCGTGCACACATTTGTCTCATACTCATTTTTTAGATTTTTATCAAAAACATGCACTTTGCTGTACCAACAACCGTATTTCTTCATAAAAAATAAAGTTGTAACTGTCGAGATGTGATCATTTTATCTTGTGGAGATGTGGAACTAATAACCTCTGAGATTTCTAAGCGGTAAAACATCTCATACAACAATCCAGACAGATGGTGTGCAGTGATTCTCACCTCCAGCAAGTCAGGCACGACAGTTTTCAGTGACTCTGTTCCTCCACAGTACAGGTATGACATCATCATCTGCAGAGAAGTCAAAGGTTGCATTCAGGAAAAAGTCTTAGTTGAATTAAATAATGTCCTTGTTTTGTCATATGCAGTATGTCTGCCTCAAGTTTTTTTTCCCCATCACTCTTGATTCACTGTCTCACAGTATAATAAAATACGGTGCAAAGTATTCATAACAATAAAGGAAATAAAGAGAATATTTGTTACCTGGAAAATGTTGTACTTGACGTCACTGATCTCGATCTCCTTGCTGGGGCTTCCATCTGGTCCGGAGGATGCCAGCAGAGACTTGAATCTAACAGAAAACAAATATTTCTTTGTTACAACTTTAAGGATTTTTTTCCTAAAATGTCCTTAAGTCGGTATTTTTCTATCCAGTGTGAACCTGACTGCGCTCACCTGTCAGAGGCTGTGATCAGCAGGACTCTGTGGCCGTAGAACGGTTTCCCCTCCACCAAAAATGTTACATCTGACATCTCCTGGTTGTTCAGGAAATGAGGGTCTGTGGAGAAACATAGCGGCTGCTTAAAACTCCACTCACAGCACAGCTTTCACAAGCCAGTCTGGACACTGGTCCTACATTATAGCTGCACATCTTAAGGAAGCTAGAGCTTTGTTCAGACAGTGTCTTGTATGCGGGCGAATCATGATAGTGTCTTGATCCTTACACCTGGCATTTGTGATAAGATTTTACCTTTTCATTCACATGCTACTGTAGCACTGGAACACTTATTTTACTCCTATCTGCTAAATAGAAAAATATCAGTTTGCATTTGTTCATACAGCCAGAGGAGAGGATTGCCTTGGCTGTTTGATACCTTGCCTCACATACAGACTTTAAAACCTTCAAAATTTGGCATCAGCTGTACCCATATCTGTGAAAGATATGTAATGCCATACCCACAAGTGATTGAATAGACTAGGTGATCCTTGAATGCAGTCAGTTTGTAGAAAACTCAATATGTGGTCACAGGTGTTCAAGCTCCAAGTGTGCAGGTACTGAGAGCCCGAAGCATCCTCATTGCATTTTGGCAAAAACAAAACCTCTTTTTTTTCCATTTTTGGCTGATTGTTGTATCTGGGGCCTTGTGGACAAATGCAACCTCCTCTCAGTATTAATTGTACAACCATCTAGAGCTAAAAAACAATTGATTAGTAGTAGTCAATGGAAATTATTCTGCAACTATTTGGATAATTGATCAGTACTTTAAGTAGATTTTAAGCAAAAATATCAAATATTGCCTCGTTACAGCTTCTCTATTGTGAGAAATTGCTGCTTGTATTTGTCATATTAGACAGTAAACTGACTATCTTTGGGTTTCTGAGCACTGGTCAGAGAAAATAAGCAATTCAGGGCCTTTAGAAAATTGTGACAGTGGGGATTTTTCACTATTTTGTGATATTTTCTAACCAAACTATTAAGTGATTAGTCAAGAAAGCAGTCAGCAGATTAATCAACACAAAAAAAATGATCTAAAAATGTCAACATAAAGCCATCACAATCACCTAAACACAGAGCTATGTGTGCTCATATACACATGAGAATCATAGTTTCCTTACCTAACTGTGCTGAAAGAGTTGCCCTCATCCCAGGGATGGCTGGAAGAGGTGCTGGGCCAAAACAGTGACTAAAAATAGCCGCCAACTGCTGTATAATGGCATCATTCTGGAGGCAAGTGAGAGAACAGGGAGGAGGACGTTATATCACACATCTCGACTCATTTCATGCTCTCAACATGAAGAGGCAGGCAAGCACACACTGAGGTTTGTGTTTACCTTGGTGGTACGTAAGATGTTGAACATGAGAGGCAGGCCCATGGTGACCAGCTCCTCACAGTAGTCCTCTTCTCTGATCGTGGTGAACTCTCTGAGCAGTGAGAGGGTGACTCCCGCCCTGGACTGCTGCTGGGCACAGCGCAGAGATTCCAGCCACACGTGTAGTTTCCATGGTACGCCTAGTTTAGGAGTAGAAAAAAAAAAGTTGGTTTATTATGGCAAGTCACAATTAGAAATGTCAAATTCTTGTTTGATGTCTGATAGGTACCCATAGCCCGTAGCTCCATGGTGACATCCAGGTAGCCGTGCTCAGCGCTGTAGTAGCTGGCCTCTTGCAGAGCCTTCATCCTGGCCTTGCAGAGCCTTGGTATGCCCACCTCTGGCAGGGCCCCGGGGCCAGAGGAAGGGGTGGGGAGGGGGGAGAGAGGGAGGAAAGGGCAGATCACGGCCTCCTCACCTTCCACCCCCTCAGCTAAGATCTCCTCCAGAGACAGGACATCCTCTTTGACTTGCTGGGGCTGAGTCAGGAGCTTTCTCAGCACGTTTCTGACAAGATAAATGAGAGGAAGAAGGAGGGAAGAAAGAGGACAAGGAAGGGAAGGGAAGTAAACACGAAAACATTAATAAACGTCCCAAACTGCAACACATACATCCCTGTCTGTGACCCTGTACCCTCCTCTCTCATTACATAGTCCGTCTCCCTCACTGTGGAATGTGAAGTGTTGAGTCTACATTGTGTTCACACATACACGCAGCGAACAGGTGGAGAGGTTTACGCTTCCAGTTGGTGTTTAGAGACAGATGGACTCTGAATAGAAGGGGGCCCTGAATTTGCTGTCTGTACTCTGACACTTCCAAGGTCTTCCATTTCACTGCACATAAAAGGAATGAACGTCTCCTTAAAGCTGAAATGCAGACTCGGATCAAGTATGAGATAGTTAGCCTTGTTTCTGTGTTACTTTCTCCTCTGCAGTTAAGATGCCAAAAGCAGGCAGTTTGTCAGAACCTTACAGAGGCATCTGTTGACTTTTTCAGATCAGATTGAGAGACACACATACCTGTGTCCGTGTGCGGCAGCATGACTGAAGCAGTTCATGTCTTCATAGAGGGATGACGTAAGGGCATTCCCATCATGGGTCTTTGATAAGGGGTCTGCGCCTCGTGCCAGGAGCAAACTCACCATCTCATAGTTGCCTGGGAAGCACATAAACAGTCAGTTACACACAGATACAAATCCTAAACACATTTAAATGGAATATTATTACCAGTATCAACCATAACTTTGATGACTGTTTACAAAGCTATAATTAAAGTAATCTTTCCTCCATGTGTTTTTCTCCATGTGTTTTTTCCACTTTGTGTTTTTGAATAATTAACACATCACCCTACAACTGTTTCCATATTTTAGGGTTTCAGTTTGATTGTTTATAGTGTTTTTATTGCTTATTTTTATAATTAATTAGTGCACTTTTACTTGTACATGTCTTCTTTCTTGGTTTACTACACTTACCACTGCAATGATTACATTTTACCGCAGGGATAAAAAGTTTTTTATCATGCTTTATTTTGCATTCTTAAACAAGCAGACACATTCATATTAGGCACTGTTTACACACTGTCATTGGCTGCTATGTAGAGCATGCATCTCTTTTACTACAGCTATGTGTGGCTTTTGGATGAGCCCGCAGAGGAATGCTGCCCAGAGGCTTCAGAACAACCACAGGCAGCACTCCGCTACTCTCACTTTGCCGTCATTTACCCTCCCGTGTCCTTGTTCCTCCTGCTGATGTGTCATTCACAAAACTATCCTGTGCTACAGTTGGTGGTCTACTATTGCGCTACTGTTTTGGTGATTGATAAATGTGTGAGTTACTACTAGTTGACTTGCTGAAAGGGACAACAGCAGCTTTAAGTCATTCATCTCTTCAAGTCTCCGCTCTACAGACTTTCTGCCTGTATAATTTAGTAGCAAGTAGTAATTTGGCTGCCATAAATCAGACTGGAGCACAGACCTTCTGTACGTCGGACAATGATCTAACATCAGCTGTGCCCTGTGTTGTGCTGTGCGTATGTATGTCTTTGTGTGTGTGTGTGTGTGTGTGTGTGTGTGTGTGTGTGTGTGTGTGTGTGTGTGTGTGTGCGCGCACACCTGCTGCTGAGGCCAGCTGCAGTGGCGTGTCTGCTGTGCTCTCCTGTCCATTGCGGACTGCGGCCCCCTCCACGTTGGCCCCTGCATCCAACAGGAGCTGGGGATACACACCACATCTGTTATACTGTGCAATGTTTGACATCCTGTAACTCATTTATGGGCTGACCTCTGACCTCACATTTGTCACTCAACTTTTGAAAGTATAACATCACATCCACAGTTAGCTCAGGACTATGTAGGACAACCTGCATTTATTGTGCCTGTATTGCAGGACATTTCCTCTCTCTAGTAAAAAGTACACCAAAGTACAGTCATGCAAATTAAGGGTGGCTATATCTGATGGTGGCTGTTATATGTGTGTATGTGTTTCCAACCTGCACAACGGAGATGTGTCCGTGCAGAACAGCGAAGGTGAGGGCTGCCCAGTGTCGACTATCAGGATGCACAGAGGGGTGCTTTGGGGAGCATGGTGGGACCTGGCAGCACAGGACAAATCGGCATTACACACCAACATCAAGGTCATACTCTCAAGAAAACACAAATATTACGTTCACCACAGCCTCTGTGAATTCAGATGCTTTAAAGCTGATGCATGCGTCGTGGGTAAATGTAGAACTTCACATGACGTGCAACATTTGAATAAATGTGTCCATATGTTGAAATTGTTGGAGCATATTTACCGCCACGTCAAGGTTGGCTCCTGCATCGATCAGCATCTGGACTAAGGCCTCGTCTCCAGCTGCGCAGGCATACATCAGAGGGGTCATCCCCTGTGTGAAGAAAAGACAGGGGTGCTCACATGTAAGAGGAGAAACAAATACATCAAGTGCTGCCTAAAGTGATCTATAAGTACCGATGTATAAAGCTACAATATTCCTCTCAACACACATCATACATGAACTCATATTTTAGAGAGAGAGACGGAAGTTCTGTACCTGGTCGTCCATGCTGTTGACCCCATCCGGCCCGAGCAGATCGATGGCTTGGCCGATGAGATCTGTGCGTCCACAGTTGAGCATCCGAAAACCCAAGTCTAGGTGAAACTTGTCTGTGGCGGCTCTGGAGTCCAGACGCTTAAAGGAGCTGAAGCAACATTCAGGCCTGATGGAGACAGAGGCACAAAGAAAGAGTAAGATGATACCCTGTGACACGTTACTGGCTGAGTCTGAGAAGACACACCTCAGGCAAAACACACACTGAGAGCTACAGGAGTTTGTTACACACTGTACTTTCGCATCCGATGATTTTCTTTAATTGTACACTTCATGAAAAGGTTAATGAGCCACATTACAGTCTGTGAACAGTCATTAATCTACTGTATACAGTGTGTAATTATTTGTGAGCGAGAACCAATTAAATTACAGGCCTACACACAACGCTGTCTTAGCAATTAAATTTTGTTTCTTTTTAACTAATTGGAATGACCTCATAAACACACGCTGAAGATGTGACACTGGAGTGAAGAAAGCTAAAATTAGATATCGTCTGAAGGCGTGTGTAAGATTACAGACATTCAGAAATGCTGCTGCTGCTGCTGCTGCTGCTTATGGGTACAGCACATGCGGCTGTGTGTAGTTTTAAGTGACAACCCTTGTGAGTGTGTGTGTGTTCTCATTTACTTCAGCTGTCTTGGTTCACAGTCCAGCCCTGGAAGGAGTAGCCTGGCGGTCTGCCTGACATCATCGCTGTCCACCAGTAGACTTTTGCGATGCTCAGCATGAACTATGGCAACTCTCATCCACTCCATCAGAGGTGGCAGCAGCAGGAATGGCCTGAAAAAACAAAAACAAGAAATCAAATATTCCACATGACCATCTATATGCTTGGTACAAAAAAGGAAACTCCCTTCAACTATACTGTAGGAGAAGTGCACCGCAACATCTGTGGGGAAGATTTCTTCACTCGTGATTCAGTCATGTCGAGGGGGAACTCATAAACTGTCTTCATCCAGATGACTTATGTATGTCTGGCTGTACTTCCTTCCTCACCCTGACCAGTGCACCGTGAGTCACATTTAAAGACACACACATACTCTGAGCAGAGTACCTCACCTCTACTAATCACACACATTTGCCAGCTTTCACACACCACACGCTCCTCCTTTGAAGTCATCATACGTGCAAGCAGACGCACTCAAATAACAGATGTATGTATATATGACTAATCAGTGTTTATATGTCCGATACCAGGTGGTGCAGTAAAGCATCAGCTCTCTCTGTAAGACGTGATGGCAGATGAGAACAGAACTGTGACTTCATTTGTGCTGCGGTTTGACAAACAAGATACTGCAGTGGCTTCTGAATAATCAGCCTATTTTTAAACCAGCTGTAACAGAATAAACTACCTAAGGGAGATAAATAAAGGTGCAGCACCCTGGTATTGTTGTAAATGCTTCCCAGGAAAGAGAGAAGCAAGTGAAACTAAAAAGGCAAGGAATGGATTAAAATAGAAATGATAGACAGGACTGACCTGAGCCTGAGGAACAAGAGAAAATTATATTAATCGTGGAGAGGCAGTGGAGTAAACATCAGCAGAGGGATGAAATTAAAGAGAGCACAGCATTAAGTCTGCTGTGGTATTTGTGAACGAGGCATTCTGAAACTCATCTGGATTATTTGCTTGCTCTCTCTTTCTCTCCTCATTGTCTTCGTCTTTCTTCTAAAACCCTTTAGAAAGCGGTGGTTATGTGGCTATCTGCAACGCTGCAACTATCTGGTATTAATCCTGCCTTGTATGTGCCTTTCTCTCGCCATATGCGCCCACGAACAATGACACTTATTGTTGCTTTGCTTTTGATCCTATGGAGCCTCAGCCAAAGTGTGTTAATGATTGTTTAAACACTGCTTCTGTTATCACGAGTTACTAAGCAGCCTTTCTCCTGCTGTGATGTTATTCTTAGCGGTGGCTTCACCTTTGTTCTGAAGGAGATGCAAACACTCCAATGCATATCATGAATACTGATGGAGGCAAAAGCCTGAGCAGTATGCCGGCATATAGCTCATAGCTCTATAGTGTGCACGCTATAGGGATTGTAGTAACTGTTAATGAGCACTGGGACCCCTGCAGAGCCATTTATCCTCCTCACTGTGTTTACTTTACGCAGCTACCTGTGGTTTCCTATAGCACATCTCCCTCATTCATCAATGCTGTGTTCATGATGTATATCGGAAGTCACTTTACTGAAGTGGATCTGCTCCATTACATCTGAGGGTTTCAGAGAGTAAGTGTCAGACTTTCAATACCTCACTTAATGTGACAAGTAACCAAATTTAACAATTCAACTTTTTTTCTGACTGAACATAGCAAATAAAAGCTTTTCCATGACTGCTGTTGTTAGATTCAAGCAGATATGATGATGAATCAAACCACTGACAATGTCAACTCAATTGAGGCCTTAAAATAGCTATTATCTAAATCTCAGACTTTTAGGAACCTGCTGATACCCTGCAATCCCTGTGTCTGTCTGTTTTATCTTGTAGCTATTCTGTCAGATGTTGCTTCAGTACTTTATCAGTCAGTGATCACTCAAGAGGAGGGACCATGCTGTCACCCAGGCGTGACGGTTAACAAGCAGACAAGGGACTGATGGGATGGAGGAGGAGTAGGCAGGGAATGTTAAATGGGTCTGAAAGGTGCATATAAGGAGGATTTGAGTGTTTGAGAAAACGGCTGGGAGGCAGGTGGGGTATGTCAAGATGAAGGAGGGGGCTGGGTGGCAGTTTGGAGATAGCGCCGTGGGTGTAGAGCGATAACAAAGTCCTGTTTTGGAGGTGAGGAGGGGCAGCAGGCTTGGGAATCAATGTCATACTCCTCTTAATGGGCTTCACTCACCACAAATTGGACTGTCTGTGAGTCTGTTTCGTTGGTGTGCGCACTCGTGCGTGTGTCTGCGCCTGTCTTCCTGAATGCCACGAAGCCTCCGCCCAGCTACTTTACTGCATTCTTGCTTCCAGGCACGCACGGTGCTGGCACTAATCCAGAACTAAAGCAGCTCCAATCAACCGTATCAAGCTTTTAACACTTAACGCTCATTGATCCATCAGAGAGATTTTCCCCTTTCTTCACTTCATCAATCAGCATTTCACAGCCTTAGTTCTTGTGAGTAAAAAAAACATAAAAAATCTAGTCTTTGCATAATAACCGAGGTAGTGTTTTCCTTTCAAGGCCTGAAATACTGGTTCTCCAACAGAATACTTTCAGCCGCAGTTTTATTCCAATTAACCTTTAATGCTGTATGAGTGTGTTAGGGGTGTGTGTGTACAGGATATACAAAAAGAGAGCATCGAAACAAATCAACTGAGGCTATGTATGTACACACCTTTGCCAGTGGCCCACAGCTGCACACAGATGGAGCATGTCTGTACCATCACCCACACAGCTCTGGCCCCTATACCACAAATCATCCCTCCTTCTTTCCTCAAACCCTTATCCCCTGATATGAACTGCTCCCCTCTCTCACACACCTCCCATCTGACCCCTTTGTCTGGGTTATGCCCCTCAGCCTGAAACACAAACTTCAGCCGCGTCCGAGAGTCGGTCCAACATCAAAGCCGAGCCTCCTGTTAACACTGAAACTAGATAGCACTTCTGGCTAGCCTACTGACCCGACATGCTAGGGCTACACACTGAGAGCAGCGGGACGTGGACAAAAACTCTCCCACACATGTTCACACACATGAACATATAAATGTTAGCTCTGATTCACGGCGTCGTTCTCGCCACCACCGGGCTGGTCATAAAATGACAGTCAGCCCACATCGTGGTCAGGTGTGTTTGAACTCTAACCTGTCTGACATAAAAAGCAAAGGTTTTTCTCCCCAGGAGGCACCATCACATGCTACGCTGGCTCCATATGTCCTGTACATCATATATCCTGAAGCAACCGTGATTGAGTTCAACTTGTGAGAAACTTCAATCGGGTCTTAAAGCAGACCTCATCATGTGCTGCAGAGGGTCAAGGTTAACCACTGATCTAGAGTCAGATTACTCTCATAAAGGCTCCAGAAGGAGGGGGATGTAACCATATCTGATGTATCTGCGGTCAGACGTAAGCTCCACTGGCTACTTCTTATCACAGTAACACATCTATCCATTAGTGCTCCCTTCCATCCGCTGAAGGAGGCAGAAGGGTTGGGTTGGTCTGTTCTGCAGAGTGTTTGGAAGTGCTTATTTTGGGGGGAGAGTCAAGTGACTCTACCATTAAATAAATTGGTTAAGAACTTCCAGCACTAATAAAAGTTCTTTTTCTGCGCTACGACTTAAAGAGGAGTGTGAATGCAAATCTAAGAAGACACACAGCCACTGGTGTCTTCCCACCCGCACTTTAATTGCGGGTTTAATACTCCAATACAACATCATTGGTAACAACTACAACTGAGCACCAGGTTTTAAAGGATGTAAGTAAAATGACATCTCTTGTAGTCTCCAGGATTCTGCAATAAGGCTCTCACCAGACTCCCTATAATGTTTGATGATGTGGCCCACACAGATTCGGTGGTTTTGAGTTTCCACCAAAGATTTTATAAAGCCTTCAATAGAGGCTGAGCCAGAGAGATTGAGAGGCCCATTGTAGGAGAACAGTCTGTATCGTTACCAGGCGTTCACATTGTAATCACTACCAGGTTTGCGCTGCTCAACTCTGCCACCTGAATCTGTCATGCATGCTGACATTAACAGACACTAGACACAGATGTGTGTAGGCAAACTGGTAGATGTCTAGAAAGATAGAAAGAAACTTGCAGATGTTCCAAAGTGTCCAGTATAACAGAATGCTAAATCACTTCATCCTGCACACATAAACCAGCCTGATATACACCCAATATTAAAAACATCTGACGACTTGGAAGAAATAGCCAGGATAGTGAAAAGCGGGGTGTATGTTTGCTGTTCTGTTCTCTTTGATGCTAATGAGGAGCCCACCTTTGCTCACTCACACTGTGTCTGTTCATTATAAAATGTATGGAAGCCAGCTGGCTCTGAGTGCATACGTGTGTGTGTGTGTGTGTGTGTGTGTGTGTGTGTGTGTGTGTGTGTGTGTTTTGGTAAGAGACTTGGCTGATTTCATCACAAAAAGTTTTACGGAACTAAGATGCATCATCATAACCCAACAATCACAAACACATGGATGTCTAGAGGTTAAAACATTACTAAGGGAGATAAAACAATCAAACATTTAACAAACTTACCACAGCAAACTGAACACACACACTAAAGTGGGAGCTGCATCCCATTTGTACACTTGAGCGCTACCTTTAGACAGGCCTCCATACATCTGTTTAAAAAGTGCAATTAACCTTTACACATAGAAGAACAATTTCCACTGACATTTTTAACATATGGTTTCTCTGTAACACACACACACACACACTGAGTGTTTTTGCTGTGAGACCAGGACACAGATGTGTGGGTAGGCTGCAAGTGCTTTTCTCTGTCTCTCTCTATTCATCTCTGACACACACACACACACACACACACACACACACACACACACACACACACGCACGCACTATTGTAACTAATAATCTTATCTTAATTGATGGCACATAATCACTCACATTTACTTGAACTGCTGCCTAGTATCACCTTCACTGCTGATAACATATTGTTATGCAACCCAAGTTCTTATCACTTGATTCAGGAAGAAAAGAGACATGACTCAGTTCTGTGTTACTCCTTGCTTTCCATGGAAACCCGCCAACATAAAACATAATTTCACGAGAACTATTTAAAGCCAAGAATTACACAAGACAAATGCTTAGAATTATCAGGTATATTGCTAAAACCACAACGCTGGAATTAAATGGCTGTCCATATATTTTCACCCACTTGTCTTAGGACTGAAAAAAGACAACAATTACCAGGACTGTTCAACAAAGGCAACTCAGGAAAGATCTGAGGAGACCGTAGCAGAATTACAGACTATTAGCACCTCACGAATCCTCTTGAAATCCCCTAAATCACAAGTCTTCAGCCTAATTTACACTCTAAAGGTGCAATGAACCCCTCTCTCAGCCTAACATTAACACCTGAAGTCTTTTGCTCACCTGTAATTTACTCACAGAAAACTAACACTTCATTGACAAGAGGGCAATGGGATTAGCTGAGAAAGAGAGGTGGTCTGTGAAAAAGCTGTTAACTTCATTACAACCTGTTTGTTAACTTCTGAGGGTGGATGTTAGTGTATTTGCAAGAGTGTTGGCGTTAATGAAATTTTTGTCAACCTCGTGAACCAAATCAAATCCTGTCTAATTACAGATGTGATCAGGAAGCAAAAGATGCATGAAAGGAGGGATAGTACAAAACAAATTTTCTGAGGGTGGATCCAAAACCAGCATGAGGAAAAAAATAGCCGCCGAAGATTAGATCTGTTATTTCACTGCCTGCGATACACTTTGGAGAGCATCTAAAATGCTCTTGTCCAGTCATGCATGACTCCCACCTCTCCTTGCTGAGTGCCATGCGTGGAGGGTCTAAATTGGGATTCTCCATGGACTCCATTTGCGGGCAGCGCAGGAAGTAGTAAAGGGTGTGGAGGGCGTCCGGCGACCAGGACACAGGCTGTTGGGGACGGGTGTGACGGGCTGGGCTCAGTCCTGGGCGCACTGAGCTCAGGCGCTGCATGTGGTGCATTGCACGGGACACTAAGTCACCTGGAACAAAGAAAAAAAGGTCAAAGTTAGATGGTTTAGTAGATACTTGTTCTAATGAATACACCAAGCTTGTTCATTTTATTTACTCAGTTCGTTAATGCAGTATCAAAGAACGCTGCAGTGGTATTTGCCAAGTTGCACATTAAAAAACTAACAGAGTTAGAGTGCTCAGTATAAACCCAGTGGGCTCCTAATCCAACTGGATTTCCCCTTTTCCTAAACCACTTACTTTCAACCCTCCTTTGCTCATTACCCTCGCTCCATGTCTCTAGTGGTATTTGCCATTAGCAGTGTCATTATCAGTAAGCACAGCCAGACGGCCAGTCCAAACAGCCATTCATCTTTAATCATTGAAGGAGTTAATGGCCTTACAGACAGTTGATCACAGGCTCTAATGAACCATTCAACTGTTTCTGTATTGATGTGTTTCAATCAGTGCACTCAGCCTAAGAAGGTGGGTGTCAGTCACATGATGAAAGTAAGGTTAAGATCTATGCTGAAGTCTTTGTGTGAACAAAAAAAAATAAAAAATCAGGAATTTGTCTTGACTACCAAAAAATATTACTGAGACAAAGACATAAGAAATACGAAGCTTATCAGACAACTCATCCTCCCACACTGTGAGCTAACTGTACAACCATGTGCACTCCAATAAAGGCCACTTCACATTACTGCATGTACAGTGTATGAAACTTTACTACCACGAATAGACATTAATAGATGCACAAAACACAAAAAGAGGGGGCAGGGCTGCAAGGAGTAGAGCTTGTAGATAACATCCTAGTTTGTGACCATGCGTGCCATAGCAGGAACCAAGTGGAGAGACAAAATATGAGTTGTCACAGGGAGGAGATGTGGAGGAGGGCCAGAGAGAGGCGCCGTGAGGGAGGGAGGCCAGGTTGAACTTGGGATCGTGTAACGCTCATTTAACATAATTACCCCTGGGTTAATTTCTAAGCAGATTACCGTGAGCGGAAGGCTGCCCGGGGGCCAAGGCTAGAGCCTCTAACAGTGTGAGTGTGTATGTGTGTGTCAATATTAGGGGGTTTGGGGTACTTCGAGGGGGGTTACATTGAGGTAGCCCTCCCGAAACAGACCCCTCTTCAAGCTGAAGGGCCTCCTTTGTGTTAACCACCACCAGCAGTCCCTCCAGGAGGTCTCCGAGGAATTCTCGCCCAAGATGGAGAGCCTCTCCCTGGCTTTCTAGCCCATATTGTGCCCTGAGGCTAAACTAAGCTCCAGGGGTCAGGAGGATATGAAATAAGTCATTCTTAGATTACATCTTATATTGGAGTCTTTGTGGAAACCTGGGAGTCAATAAACTGTGACATGCCTGCCTTTTGAGGACATATTGACCAAATGTGCCTCTTAGGTCAAAGTTGGAAACTAATAAAATGTTTCACAGAATAAGACAATTAGAAGATGTCGACTGCACTGTCAGGTAATTCAGCACAAACATGTTTACACATGTTTTTATTTGGACTCTGTGTGAACCCAGGTTGCTAATTGGCTTTACAGGCTTTAGCACAAAGCTCATTTTATTTGGGCTAGTCCAATCCTGATCTTTAATATTTCCCTTACTTAACTGGATGGTCAAACACTCGTAGTTTCCCATAACTGGTGAAGACCACCACAGAGCTGAAAATGAAACATTCAAATGTGTATGAACACAACTTTAAGAGCCAGGATATTGCTTACTCTACATTTCCAACAATTTCAGACATTTAGCTGAAATGTCCAGCACCCTGCCATCTATTATACATCATGTTTATATATGCTGTGTGTTCCTGTGTCTGGCCAAGTCCAGTCTGGAGATCCAGCCCAGCAGGACTGAGTAGCTCAGCACAGATGCTGCTGTGTCTGCCTGGTCTCTTGGGCTCAGATCAGAGTGCCAAACCCTCTATGTTTTTGTTGTGTGTATGCGTATCGGTGAACACACGCCTGTGTGTGTGTTCGTAGGCACGAATGCGTCTGAGGGATGCCAGCCCTGCCCAGAACAGCCCAGCTTTGCACCACCAGAGGGATGTGGCACAAAGAGACCACTGAGCGAGCGAGAGAAAGAGTGTGTCTGTGTTTGAGAGTGTGTGTACACTTTCTTAATACTTTACTAACGATGGCGGCGTATGAACGTGGCCTTGTGCTGGAGGAACAAATGGCAGAGTGTTAGTTCATTTGGAGNCACACACACACACACACACACACACACACACACACACACACACACACACACAAACCCTGCTCTAGCCACTATGTACTCCATCCTTACACTTAATCCCCTACCATTCCCACCTCCATCCCTCCACTCTCCTTCTACTCCTGTCTTTTTCTCACTTTTTAATGACCTGATTCCAGCTCTATGTCATCTGCCAACTCCTCCAGAGCATCCAGTATAAACAAACATATGTACAGTAGGGTGTGTGTGCGTGTGTCTGCCTCCCTTGCTGTTTACCAACTGTATGTATGCAACATGGACATCTAGAACTGGAAATATTTTAGAAAGCCATCCAATCCATCAAACTCTAATAGTTGGAGGTCCCTAACCTGTCAACAGATTTACACTTTCCCTGACAAGCTGCTTATGTAAAGGCTCAGAATTGTAAAGAGACACTTCAATATAACGCCCATCACAACTTGACCCAATTTATATATAGAGCTGAAAATTGAACTTCGGAAAAGAGATATGATTATAGCTCTTGTAAAATACCCAATAACCACACTACTGTGTCCATGTACCAAATAAAATATATCTACTGGCCAAAATTCAAACCTGCGGTCCTTAAAGGTCCAGTGTGTAGGATTTAGGGGAACAGTTTGCAGAAACTGCATCTTATATTTGTAACTACGTGTTTCTGTTACTTTAAAATGAGTTTAAAGTTTATCTACATAGGAAGAAGGCCCTCTTACACAGAGTCCGCAATGTTGTTTCTACATTAGCCCAGAATGGACAATCACACACTGACTCTAGATCAGTGATTCCTAACTGGTCCAGCCACAGGGTCCAGATTTCTCCTTGGTCATTTGTTCAAGGTCCACACAGTTCAATGTATTCAGAGTCATACTTGCGTTTGACCATGTCATTGAGATAGTTTGCCGTCTCTGTCATATAGCTTTCCATTAGTCACTCACTCCACAGCCGTGAAGCACTTCAAAGTAAAAGCTCTGTGCCGGAAATTCATTGTACTTCAAAATAAAATCTGTTTTTTTACAAACTTGACATGCTCGCGAATCACTTGCGGTCCATTCAGAACGCACTCAGGACCCACCAGTTGGGAATCGCTGCTCTAGATAGTGCTAATCATGTTTTGCGTTGTAGCTCTTCTACACGCTTGGAACACTGCAAAGTATCAGCTCTGCAACCGTACTGCTGGATGCCACTAAATCCTACGCACGACACCTTTAAAGAAACATCCATCTCTCTTGTAAACCACGTAACTATTCAGAAGAGATAAGATTGAGGGCCAGGCTTCTTTTTCCTCTGATAAAACAGAGAAAGTCCAGGTTACAAGCAGTTGACATACAGCCATGTCTTCTCCTCTGTTGACTAACTTGACTGGAGGGATAAAACAATTGAGAGTACCATATAGTTTGTGGTGACCTGATGCACACTGCTAAGCAAAACAAACCAGGAATATACAAAAAAAAAAATCACTCATTTTCACTTCACTCCCTAGAGCTTCATGTGTAGATAAATTGTTCCATTGCTTATTTTTAGAAGAGCATGCATTAGATGACTTTCACAATAAGGCACACAATGGGGCTTAAAGTGATTTAAAAAAAAAAAAAAGTTAATCTATTATCTGTGCTTGGCACTTGGCTGTCTGAAATAACAGTCTTTCGCAGAAGAAAAAGTTTCTTCCAGTGAACGATGTGAATATACAAGGCGTGTTTAGAAAGTGTTTAGAAAATGGTCACGTCTTTGAAAGAATATGACAATGCGTTTATAATTTCTGGGACTCTTAACTTGTCTGTAATAACAAGAATGTTTTATAGCTTCACTGTTATTCCTTTATGATTGTTCAAAGAGCTGAGAGGAATTTAATAGATTAAACACATAATGTAAAGAGCTGGGAGGAATTTAATAGATTAAATACATAATGTGAAGAAAATCTGCTAATAGTAAGTAGATCCAGGACCACACACACTATTCTGATCTACTCGTACTCACTGAGTTCAGAAATGCTGCCCACACAAGTAGCCAGCAGGGACTGCTCCAGCGTCCTCAGCTCCAGCTGGGCATAGGCATCCTCCCTGCTGTCCACAGACGTCTGCTGGTTCTCTGTATAGGGACTGAAATGAGCCGGAAGGGACAAAACACCTACAGAGACAAAAACAGAGAGAGAATGGCGTTTTATGATTAACATGTAAAGTTTGTGAGAGGTGCAAACAAGCCTCGATAACTTCAGCGAGCATCTATTCACACTGCTTCTGCAGAAGTCCCAGAACAGTTGCTGGTGGTATTTACATGGTGTATTTGTGATCCTGGTAACATGTAACCCACACTGCTGGGGGCAAATAAACACACAAGGGAATGTGAGCCTTACTCTCAACACATTCAGGAAAATAAACAGAGCGCACAGTGACATCAGGCTACTACAAACAAAACAAATGCACACTGCATCGGAAGCAGGCCAGGGCCTCACAGCGAGAAATATCAAGACAGACTAAGAAAGTTACAATTCAGTGTTACTGCAGATATTTATTTCCCTCTAAATCATGGACAATGTATACAACACACACACTGTACATGCTTGATGTGTACTTATCATATCTGTAGATATTCGGCATAAATATGAAGAAACTAGTAAAATAAGAGATATATGATTAAGGCTGATATGACTACAGTATATGGTAACACGTCAGGGTGCCTGGTAGCTCATCTAGTAGAGGCACCCCATGTACCAAGGCCTAGATTCCTTTGTTGCATGTCATCCCCTCTCCCTCCCCCTTCCACGCTTAAGCTGTCCTATCAAATAAAGGCAAAAAGCCCCCCCAAAAATCTTTTAAAAATATGGGAACACTCAGTAAAATAAAGGTTTGCTATGGGTTCATATTCAAGATGTTATCAATCAACAGAGCACTAAAAGGGTCAAAGTCCACCAGAGGCCCAGGACCCTTACAACCCCTTCTCTGACCTTTATTACATTAACACACAAACACAAATGAAGAAACAAATAAATATGTTTAAGGTAAACAAGGAGGATTTACGATTGAGTTTGAAGGAGGTGAAAGGGGACAGATTTCCCTTTAAAGTACAGATTTGATCAAAAGGACAAGGAAAAAACAGAATATACTATAACCCTAAACAACTTTAACAACCATATCCTCCAAGCAATTACATTGTTAAAGAGGTACATTCTGACAGTCAATAATAGTGTAAGCTAATGAGCTGAAAGGACTGTTTCTACGACACTAAAACAATATGATTTCATGGCTGACATGCACTGATTAAATTCTTTTTTGCAGGGCTACTTCATGTACTATCATGGCTCTTGGTGTAACTACAGTCAATCTGGGACATGTGTGGTATTTCCTCTTTGAGCGGATCCTCTGGAGACCCTGTCAGCCAGACAAACTGGATGCATACTGTTAAGGCGAGCATATGGAAATCTGCCAAAGGTGTATCACTTATTTCCCTTTATAAACTCAGATAGCAGGCAGATTATGATACGCAGTGGATAAACACCATGGTTTGCTCTTTTTTTCTGCATGACAGCTGGTTGTCAAACTAATTGCCAGTGAGAAGATAACATCATTCTTACATAACCTGAAGATGTCATGTGGCTCTTTCACTGCTGTAACCCTCCTGTGATTGTTGTTTTCTAGTTTAAAATGGAAGAAATTGTGATGAGTGAGGGAGAGAACATAGACTGCTATTTTCTTCCTCTTTGTATCTCTGTGCTGGCTGTAAGTTCCCACACCCTTATACGCTTTGTCTGGAGCAGTATGTGGTTGTGTAAGAACCACAGTGTGTTGTTAGCTACCGTGCAGCTAGTCGATCTGGGTGAACACGGTTAGCTGCCCAAAGGTTAACCTTTATTTTGGCTTTGGTAGCAGGAGCGAGCTCTCTGCCAAGCCAGAGGAAATGAGTGGGTGATGGCTGGGGATAGAAGAGGAGAAATGGAAAAGAGGAAAGCCGATCGGGGGCAGGTTTGTGATTTATTTACAAAGCCTGAGGAAAAGAAGCCTCCTCATCTCAAGCTCTCACTACTCCCCCAAAACGGAAAAGATGGGCTGCCATCCCTAAAATGACATTCCCATGTGCTTCCGGCAAGCTGTGTCCTTTCGTTGGAATCTGAGAGGAATACTGAAAAAAAAAAATTTCATATTACCCTGAAGTCTCTTCTTCTCAACACCCTGTGACACAGGGGAGATTGAGCTTTGAAGGAAAACAGAGCAAACTGAATCTGGGCAAAGGACAGAATATTTTAAGATACCTGTCTTGCCTATATAAATCTTTCTGCACTGCTAACCGAGTAAGGTATGACTAAATGTGCTTACAGTAAACAAGAACTGCACACAAAGCTGGAACAAGTTTCCAGAACGTACACAGGAAGTCTCCCAGGTATGCATCAAGACACTTTGTCTACCTGTAAATTCAGATTCTATACTTGGCATCTAGCATTTTTTTTATCTTGTCACTCAACAGCAAGTTTACACAAAGCTCAGTAGAGGTGATATATGAGAGTGACAGTTATGACTTATTCAGATCTTTCCCACGAGCAAGGGTGGAGCAGGAGCGTATGAAATGATACATAAGCAGCAACTGTGATTTCAGCACTTTTCGGGCATTCCGTATTGCAAAATGTGTGCTGGATAAACGGTATGTTGCAGTGGGTGGTTGTTTGTATGTGACTAAGAGTGGCAACACAAGAGTTGTCTGTCTGAGCTCACGAGCAGGATTTGCTCATTTCATGCTGCAGGGTTTATGTCCCAGAGTAAGGCTGTGTCTAATAGATCACCTTGCTGCACAAACACACTGCTTTGTCATGCACACAGCAGCAGCAATCACAGCCTAATTTGCAAAATGGCATCAACTTTATATGGACACAAGCACACGTAGGATTTCACAATAACAGTAAAAGTTACCTATGGGACAGGTAGAGTATTAAATCACATGTGCTGCTGGATGGAAACATCATCTAGTGTGTACAGGCTGTATATCAACTGCTCTATGAAGACAGTGAGAGGGAAATATTATTGCAGAGAGTTGGCGATACATGATATGTTCACTTCCTAAAAACAGAGCCTAGCAGAGACAGAGAAAGTCACTTCAGTCCACAGTAGTGCTTCATAAATGAAAAACATATTGATAGAATTAAAGATACATTCATTCCAGCCTCAGAGTTATGCTGCCAAAGGGAATCTAGTCTCATGCAAAAAGTTTAACCACCCCCCACGCTCCACCCTCTCTCTCTCGTACCTTCTCTGCACCATCTGACTTGTATAATATGTGCTGACTCCCCGTTCCAACACAATGAAAACGGCTGCCTCTAGCAGAGCACCACTGCTACAAAAAAACATGCGCGTCAGACAACCAAATTGTACACAAGCTTCGACACATCCCTGTTCACTTGCAAACGCACAAACATACCCACACACTTGCGTCTCTGCATATGAAGTAAGATTGCGCTTCTTTGATGTGTCACTTCAGGTATTTTGGTAATTATGATGAGGGCTTTTGCTATCGCAGCTTGTTAATCATTCCTTTAAGTGACACTGAGTGCACATACAAAAGTGGGTGAATCATCTGGCGCTCTAACATTTGTAGATCTCTTTTTACCCCATTAATCTCTAAAGGACTTGGACTATCTTCTCACTGAAAAAGAGGGGTTGCATTCTGTGTTAACTTCTCCATGTTCTGCATACTCTCCTGACCCGCCTCGCTGTGTATACACCACCATGTTTTATGACCACCATAACTACAGTGGCCTCCATGACGGAGGAGTGGGTGTTACTGTATGTGACATGTAATGTGAATACCTCATTCAGAGATGGCTTGATTCCAGCTTATGACAGAGAGACTCATGCTTCCTGAGGTGTAAGAACCATTTGGAGACATTCTGTCTCGGTGTGGGTGATGGTGTGAAAAAAATGAATGTGTCGGCAGGTGTGTGCATTTGTGTGTTTCTATGGGAGTGAGCAGTGGTGTGCAAATGAACACAGCTCAACTCTGACTCCCTGTTGTGTGATTCACCAAGAGCGTCACATTGACGTTGTCCCAGGCTTAAAACTCTACCAATTTGCATAAAATATATCAAATGGTTTAAAATAGAAACCTTATAATACCTGAAGGACTAATTAAAACAGTATAATGAACCGGTCTCAACAGTTCAGAATG
Organism: Epinephelus moara; assembly: GCF_006386435.1. NCBI lineage: Eukaryota > Metazoa > Chordata > Actinopteri > Perciformes > Serranidae > Epinephelus > Epinephelus moara. Next base: position 18,071,297 of record NC_065525.1, on the reverse strand, counting down.
CATTCAGCATCTGTGAAAGCACAGCTCTTCTTTTTGCTTCTGTAAAAATAGTCAATTAAACTTCCTGCACACAGAAAATATCACACTTTTAATTCTTTACAAAACCAAACATGTCAACCAGGCATTGATAAGATGTATTCTGCAGTTTAGTGTTATTACTTTTACAGAATAATCTTCTATATTTAGCATGCCTAAAATAGACCTTTTGTGAACAAAAGCAAAATCTTTAGAAAAGCTCATTGATTCTGCCATATTCTTTCAAAGCTGTGGCAAATATTCGCTCACCACCACACTCTCAGCAGTTCCCACAGTCCCACCCCGTTGCTTGCTTCACCACTGAACCCCAGCCTGCGTCATTTGGGCCTGATGTAGGTCCACAAGCCAACCAGGGCCTGTCCCCACCACCACCACTAATATCACGAGCAGCAGCAGCAGCTTCAGCACTATATGCATCATTTTTCTCCAGCACTGGGGGAGGTTGTGGATAACACAAAGAGGATGGGATAAGAGCAGAAGCTGAGAGATGGGAGAGGGGCCGAGGGTTGCAGAGCTTTGGCGGAAGATGAATGAGTCACGCGGAGGAGGCATATAACTGAGGAGGGACTTGGGGGGGGGGGGGCAGGAATATCTGAGACTTTGAAAAGGGTGAGGCAGGGGAAGACAAGTGGCACAAGGGATTCATTCTTTTGCGGCCGTTATGGTTCCATTTCTGAGGTTGACCCTGCAAATGTCATGTGGGAATGCAAGCTACAAATCACAGCTGAAATTTACCACAAAGCCTGTGGCAGTCCCCAGCTCATCCAAACTATCTCGCAAAACCATTACAGCTCCTCCAAGCTCAGCCAAGCTATCACTCACTATGATGTTGGACGCACTGCCGTAACAAGGTCAGGAAAGTCCAGCAACTACTTCTTTATTATGCTGTAAGTTTTTGAAACTTCGCCCAGCTGGGCTGTCACTCTCAATTAGGTGCTTTAATGAGTCATATCACATTAATAATATTGCCGTCAAATCAAATTTCAATCTATTGTAAGGAAATCATAACAACTTTGAACTGCGACCTGCGAATAAAATATGCCAGGGAACACTGTGAGTTATCACTGCCTTTCCCACAAGCCTCGACTCTCATTCTTTGTTGCTCTTGTGATAGCTCACGTTATCTCCCAATGTCAAAATTTGTTCTACTTGACTCTAAAGTTTTTGTTTTTGCACACAGGCTTGTTAGCAGCACTATGTAGAAAATATCTATGCTTTGAAGGACATTACTGCTTCTCATGCCCACTTTTTTCTGTAAATATTTGGAAGATATCAGAGTTTCACTTTCAATGACGGGCCATAAAAAACAGCTCTAAATTCTCAGACCATGGCAAAACCTAACACCGTGAATCAACTTCAGATTGAATTTACAATTTCGAATCTGTTCAGGCACACTGTTCACTGTGCCAAGCTTTCATGAGTAAATATTATCATCATGAGTAAATATTATCATCATGTTAATCAGTGTTAATATAATCAGTCATTTTGCTGCTCATTACTGTTCAAAAGTCACTTTAGTCACTTCATGTTCGACATCAGTAGAAAATATTACGTACTTGACATGGCTAAAAAAGGAACAATTGCATGACTGTGATACATCAAAGGATATTTTGCAAAAAGTTAGGTAATAGAGCATTTCGCACTTAACAGTTTCCTGTTAAAAGGATCTGGACCTTGAAAGCTTTTTTGTGTGTTGCCATATTCTTTCACACCATTTAGTTTCATTTGTGTTTCCAACAGCTCAGCTCTGATAAAACTGCATTCTTGGACCCTGATTGGTCTGTGTATGCTGATTTGTTTTGTCTGCCATAGAGAGTGGGTGAAAGACAGAAGGACATGATCAGCTTTGCTCCTGCTGTATGGTCTCAGTAAGCTGAGAGAAAAACCTCAGGTCTCAGGAGAGTATGCGCACACACACACACACACACACACACACACAAGCACACACAGCAGTGAGCACCTGCTCTCCTTTAACAGCCTCTTCATTCATTACAGGGTGGATGGATCAGAGAGTCCGGGAAAAAGGGCTTCAAAGACACTTCCCCTGCCCAGAAAAGAGCTCTGATTCTGGGCCAGGAGGCTACACGCTAGTCCCTGTGTGGAGGCTGGTGGGTGAACTGTCACACAATAGTACAGTGTTTGACAGGGCTGTTATTGGGTGTGTATCACCCCCACAGTATCCTGATCTCCTCCATCTTTCAGAGAGTGTGTCTTTCACACAACAAAAGACACACACATGCTTGTGCTTCATTTCATGTCAGGGAAATCCATAGGCCAGATGTGATCCTTTACTCATAGGCCTGGCCTCTTGTTTTCCACACTTAAAGGCCCAAAACACCTGTTTTTCACACATCAAACCTCATCCACATTCTTCTCACTGTTTCTTTGAGACTGCGTGCCACACACAGGTCTTCTGTTGAAGGCACTGAGCTGATTTCTAAGAGAATAACAGTGAGACTGATGAATGAACTTTATTGTATGTATGTCTCTCTGTAGAACCAGCAGAATAAGCTTTATTCACTTGCGCTAACTGTAGAGTTTCGTCCTACAGGGTTAAAAATATCCACGTTTGCTTGCTCTGGCGGTCCCTCATCTCGTTTCTTATCTAAACAGAATTCATGGGGGACAGAGGGGCATTTAGAAACCTAAAGTGGTCTATTAGTATCTGGGCTAAAAATAATCATTCATCTGACAAGTTAGCATATAAGCATTTCTTTTCAAAATACAAACTATGTGGATTTGGGGACGGACAGAGAAGCATTCATAAGCTGGAGCTGCTTACAGTACACTTGACCTTTCACTGGAAAATTCGAGTGAGCGATCCGAGATGTTTCTGAGCTAAAAGGCGTCACAAATACTGATCTCACGCACACAACCACACACGCGCACACGCGCCTGTTCAAGCCTGATAAAATACCAGACCGTGATAGACAAGTGAAGTGGGGTCTGGTTGATGTCCCCTGACACCTCTGGTGACCCCTGGCTGCAAGGGGTCACGGGTCAGAGGTGGCACTCAGCTGGGGCTAAAAGAGGAAGTAACCTTATCAGCTGCGTGAAAGGGGGCTTCCCTAAGTCACTGAGTGAGAACACCCACGCACACCATTAATCATTGCAAGACACAAGCTAAGATTGAAAGCGGAAAAGAAAGTTCCTATATTTGGTGAACGTGACAGAATCACATGTAGGGTTAAAAAGATTTCATGTGCCTGATCCGCCTGCTGTTTTCAGACTGTTGCTGTTATCCAGCATTAAGCTTTTGGCTCATAGAGATGTTTTCTAGGAAGTAAAACCACAAAGAAGGTTACGACTTAGATTTGAAAGTTTAAAACAATGATCTGAAAGTGTGAAATTCAGTTCCTGCCCACGGGCTTTAGGAAAGATTTTTGGATCTGTCCACTGTTAGAAGTCTCCCTGAAATCCCAGCGTGCAAAGCCACAAAGATTAGATCTGAATCTCAGCACTGGGTAGGCTGGATCTTTGTAGGAAGCATGCTGTCTGTGCTCAGACAGCAAGTTTTGAAATATTACACTGCAAGTTTTAAAGATCCAGTGTGAAGGATTTAGGGGGGGGTATATTAGCAGAAATGGAATATAATAAGTATGTTTTTTTGTGTTTAATCACCTGAAAATAGGAATCATGTTTACCTTAAAATTACCTTAGAATGAGCCCTTTATATCTACATACGAGGTGAGTCCTCCCATGGAGTTCACCATGTTGTTTCTACAGGAGCCCAGAACTGACAAACCAAACACTGTTTCTAGATAGGGCCATTTGGTTTTTTGCGTTTTTGCATCAGCCACCATAGTTCTTCGACATGCCTGGCACCCATGCAAAGTTTCAGGTGGTTGTAATCTACAACCTGAACTGGTAGACGCCACTAAATCCTACACACTAGACCTTTAAGGAATACAAAGCTGTTATTACAACCGTGGTCGGCTCTTATGAAAAATCCAACAAGACGGATTAAACATCTAGTATCACTTATAATGGTCTTAAGAAAATCTGAGGAGCTTATGCAAATAAAGCATATTAAAACCCAACTGAAATCACATTTAGTCATCTCTTTGTGTAGTCACCAGCCAGAGGGGCATGTTGGTGTCTGTGTTAGATTGACAGCAGCTGGCGGGTAGTAGAGGTATTGACGAATGAGGACCACACCAGCATCTAACTGGATTGAAGTGACATTTGCAGGTATGTTTACATGCATTTTGATGTGCAGCAGCTAAGCAGCTAATTACCCATCTGGCCTGCAAACAGTGATGATAGCAGTGCACTTCATCCTGGTCTGTGTTTGTTTAGTCGCTTTCAACCAGGACACGATGGGTGTTTATGTTTGTAAGTTAGAGAGGAAGGAGACGGAAAGCAGGAAAGCTAATGAGGTCTCAAAGTGGACAGATATTCCATGGCATTCTGTTGAATTAATGCAAGACTGGAGGGCGCTGCCATGAAACAAAAAACAAAACAAAAAAATCAAATACAAATTTCTCTTTTTTGGTTCAATGGTTCAGTGCCACAATTTAACTGTTGAGCTGTAAATGTGGTCGGCAATAATGTACCATTACACACACACACACACACACACACACACACAAAGACGAATTAGGAGTGGTAGGATTCAAGATGGCCTTGGTTTCCCACAGCCCTGAAAAATATCGCCATAAGCTCCTCTACACAACTAACCCTAATCCTAAACATGACTTCAGCGTTCTCCCCCTTATTCGCTTCCCCCTCTTTGCTCTCCCTCTTTTGCTCTCTAATCATGTTTTATATTTTACATTCCAGCCCGGCTGTGGTGCCTGTGGCTATCTAGTCTGATTCAACATTCCCCCATTCCCATATGTGACGCCACTTCACATAATGTGCAGCAAAGGGACAGTATAGCTGCATTACTGGATGAGTAGTTGGCTGATTGTACATTACTGGGGCTGAAAATACACTGTGCTGTACATTAAGCTTGTTTTGTTTTCTTTATGACACAGGGTGACGGATATTACGCACACCCTGCAATAACACATCCACATAAACATCTAACCTCAAACCCACCCCCTCATAATCAAATCCACTTTTGCTTTTTAAGAGATGATGTCACCATGTGAAAGACTGCCAAGAGGTGAAGTGTGTGACAAATAAAAACTCAGGAGACCATAATATAATGGTGGCAATACATGCACTTCGGTTTAGGGAACAATTCTCATTAGTGTCATTTTTAAAATCCAGCATCTCCATCAGCTCACTACGACCATAGTAAAGGCTGGACCTTATTGGCTGGAACAGATCAAGGGCTGACTGTTTTATTTGCCCATTTTGAAAAGCAACCGTTAACCTCCCTTTTAAGAACAAGCTGCCCTCTATTCAGTTCTCTGACAAATAACATTATGGGCAGCAGGCTGGGCAAAGAGGCACAAAGTGTGTATGTGAGTGTGTGTTTGCACTAATTGCTCCCATTCTGTCTGTGTGATCAGCTCATTTTCTCTCAGCTGGACCCTCTAGAGAGTGAGAACAGAGAGCCAGTCAGTTTGGATTGCAGACAACACGCTCATTGACGAAAAGGCCCGAACCTGAACTCTAGATCGTGGCCGTCCCCGGTAATACATGTAAACACACACATTAGCATTGGTAAATCACAGGAGGTTCATATTCTTTTCAGGAGGGGAAACTCCAGTTAAAGTTTCACTGGCCAGTTGGCAGTGTGGATCTCTCTCAGATGCCTAAAAACACTTCTGACTTTCGAGTGTGTGCTGTTTGATGGATGTTTGAAACCACTTACCGCCAAATAAACATGAACTCTGACCATTTGGTGTTAACCAGATGCTAAGTCTTCTCATTATAAAATTAAGTAGTTTCAAGCCTTGAACTTAAAATTAACAACTGAGCAAGTTCTAGACATATTTGTACTCCAACCAGTCTGCAGCATTAAGTGTGAGAAATATAAGGGATACAGAAGTTTTGAGCTGGCAGGACACATTCACTAGACTGCATGCACTTCCCCGGGTGAGCTTTACATTAAAACCAAAAATGTCCAAATCAGTTGGATCGGACATTAAGCGGACTTCACCCTGTCGGATATCTAGCACAACGTCTGTGTAATGTCTGGTTGAGCCCATGTGTGAATAAAACATGTAATTATCCAGAGAATTCACTCTGAGAAAGTGGGCGTGTTGATCATGTTTTTATCATGCAGCTTGCATGAACGGAAGAAAACAAACATCCAAGAGTGTAGATGAAGGGTCATTTACACAAAGACAGCAACAAAAATGTCTAACTGGAGAGACAGCAAGATTCAGGAACTTCCTTAGGTAAAGGCTGAAGTCAAAATCATCAGACAAATTCAAGGAACCAGCTATGTCACAGCAGTGTAATCTGCGTCATCCTGCCTACTGCACGCTCTACCCAGGTGCCACCCCTTGCTTATACCATGGAGAGTATTTCCAGTCAGTGAGAACACTTCTTAACACAGACTGTCTCCTATTGTGTGTTACATGTGTGAAAGTGACACGCTGGACAATGTCTGTACCTTCGGACATTGTCCAGAGTTCATATTAGAAGACAGCTCAGGTAAGAGTAGCCAAAACGCATTGAATTGAACAAGTACAGGACTCCGATGTATTACATCATGCAACCTACTAATGTGGTGCTGGCTCATCAGACTTGACTTGCAGATTGATCACAGCTGCTTACTCATTAGTTTTGTCATTAATAAACTTTCACAGTACATCACCTTTAAAATCAAGGTTAAAATAAAGACTGAAATAACCTCAGGATTAGACATGCAGCATGTCGCATGTGGTGCTGATTCATTATCACTTCAACCCCTGCCTGAATAACACCATAAAAGGCTCATTTTGTGACTCACCAATCCATTTACTTATTAGCTTGAGCTTCTACCTCTCTTTATAACTCTTTCTCTCCTCTAATTCTTCTCTTACACACATAATTGAGCATTCACACATTAGCCCAGATATTAATTAACACACTCTAGGAGTGCCATGCTGTGCCTTTTAGTGATGTCCACAGACAGTCACAAGTACTTCACTTTCAAAAGCTCAAGCAGACAAATTAACAGCACCAAATCCTTCCCAACTCCTATGTTCAGATATAAACTCCTGTTGCAGCAGCATGGTTCTCACAGTCCAATGAGCAGTTTTGATAGAGGGACTTAGGAGTTTGACGTTTCAAAGAACTGGATCCAAATTCCCCCTTGTAAATCTAAAGCAGCTTTCTGCTGATTAACATTCCGTGTTGGGCTGGGTAGGGAGCAAAATCATGACGCAGAACGGGGTGAGTCAAATAGGGGGGAAAAAACATGGGTGGGGGGATGGTGGATGGATTACGATTAGGACTGGAGGTTCACTCACTCTTTCAATCACCCCTTTCCTTCTTTCTCCTACTCCCTCTCTGTCGCAAACTAAATCTTTGGACCCAGTTTCACAGCGGAGTGGAAAAGAAGCTCAGGAAAGGGAAAGGCAAACCACTTTCTGGGCAGCCACCGATTGTTGTTCACTCACACAGACATACAAGTGTGTTGTACAGTATGTTTGCGAATGTCTCCGTGTGTGCTACAAGGTGTGGTTTATACATGCCTCAGCTACAGACACAGTGCTGGAACAGGCATTCAGATCCTCTTAAATTAGTAGCAATACCACAACTTCAAAATAAATTCAAACATGCTAGGCTACTTTAAAGCTGTAGTTGGTAACTTTTAGAAGAAACAACTTTTTGCTATATTTGCTGAAGCTGTCAACACAGTCGTACATGAGAAAGATAATCTGTGGGGGGAAAAAAACATGTTTCCTTGCCTCCTCATAGTGCTTCTAATGGCATTTGCAAGAATCCACCTCATCTGAGTGTAAACAACAAATCAGAGTTGAGAAGTCTCTAACCCAGCTGTCAATCATGTGACCCAGCCGCCATGTAAATAATAGTTGAGCCAAAACGGAGCACCACCAACTGGTTGGAGCAAACTTCCTCATTTTACAGCTAAACAGTACACTAAAATCAGTTTCTGTAAAAATCTATGGTGAGAAATAGGCAATGCAGTAGCAGAATATTGATTTATATTTGATGAGTGCTGCCTAGTTTGACCGCAGTTAACGAGCAATGATTGACATGATTGACAGCTGTGTCACAGACTTCAAGGCTCTGACTGGCTGCTTTCCATAGCCGCGGTGGATTCTAGCAAATGCCATCAGAAGCACTACAAGGGAGAGGAACATGATTTTTTTCACAGATAATCTGTCTCATTTAGTGTCGAGTAGTCGAGAGTACTCACTGTACAGACTTGCTGCTGTCATTGTTGTATTCTTGCATAGTATACTATTTGATTATCATTCTAATTATAGCATTAGCAGTAATAGTATTAATGTAAGGCAAAGCTTACTGCGTTATACACTGTTGGATAGTTCTATAACACCACCTCATGTTTAAGAGATGATAATGTGTTTGTGTGTACTACAAACTTACTTGAGCACATGCACTAAGTTATTTTCCATTAGTGGCTACATATCTTTGTTTAAGTGATTAACAAACCTGCACAGTCAGCTCAATAAACATAGATGGAAAACTATTTGTAGAGTAGTGCTGCATTAACCTTCTTACTACTATCACACTCCAATAAAGACTGCATTAAGAAAGAACAACCTCCCACAGACTCATTCCATCCCATTATAACCTGCCATGGATACGATAAATAGAGAGGATGAGTACGCATTATTGCATGGGCATCACAACTCAGCAGCATTTTACAGCAGCGGGCAGTGGACGAGGCATTGTTCAAAAGGTCCACAGCTCTTTTGTCTGCAGTAATGAGTAGGGCTGGTCCACTTACAGCTGCCTGACTCTACTGTTGTCTATGCCATTGTTGACAACAATTGTCATCACTGTGAAAGACAGAAGAGAGGCGAGAGTTCGATGCAGGGAGGGGATGAGTAGCTGTAACATCGGATGGTTTAAGTGGGCAGAGCGACTCATACAATTAGTCAAGAAATCAATGCCACTGTTGGGACATGTGTGAGAGTGACATACTGGCAATAAATCAAAGGACCACCCAACCTCAGACACACACGATGACATTCTGATATATGTGCCCGTTGCACACACATGCATATTTTCACAAAATTAAACCACGGAATGCACCAAGCATTGAGGTGTCGTCAAAACCACAAATCATGTGGCCGTGTGTCAGTCTTGCAGATGACAGCAGAGCACAGATAGCGGCCCTAAATATTCCGTCTATGTGTGAGTTTGTGTGACCTGGGTGCGTTAGGGACCTGCAGGGCGTGTCTGGATGTCCACCTCTTTAGCAGCAGGCAGTAAACTACCTTTAACCAGACCAGTCACCTCATTCAACTGGCTGTATGACCCATCTGACACCCGAGGGGGTTTACAGCTCACCCCCTGACCCTCACACACACCCTTCACACACACACACACACACACACACACTGAACACTGTGGGGAGTGTCCACACCTCAAAAGGACCATCCTCTTATGCAGTAATGTCACCCTTTGACCCAAAATCTTCACACGCACAAAGCAACACTTACTCACACAATGTCACACACTCACATTCATGCCATCCTCCTCTATGTCCATGCGCTAACAAGTGCCCATGTGGTGGTCAGCACTATGCGACACACTAAAATTTGAACAAAGCCTCATTGTGTCCATGTTATCATTACACAAGCACACACACACACAAATACTTAGACACCTACAGTACAATGGTCCTGGACTTAGGGGTGAGGACCTCCACAATGGGTCACAGGATGAGTATACGAGGGATTGTGAGATAAAAACAACAAAATAGAACAGAAAAGAAAACATTTTTGATTAAGTTTTTTTCCCATTTTACAATATATTGTTACCTTTTCTATTGTCCTTTTCTCAAAAAAAAAAAAAAATCACTCTTTGGTTAAACTGCTCAAAACTTAGAAGTCTGGAACCTTTGATAAGGTGTCAGCTGAGACACACACACACGCACAAACACACACTCCCAGTAAAGGATGTTTGAATTGAGGGTTACGGAGCCATCTGTGTTGTCTTTCTGTGCTGGACTGATAAAATTTTCTTTCCCTTTTCCTCTTCCAATGGAAAACAAGATTGTGCTTTTGTGACCGTCTCTGAACTTGATTTCACACTTTGTGCTAGAAAGGGAGCTGACTAGAAATATAAAGAATGAATTAAAAAAAAACACAAGTAAAATAAATTATTAACAAAAGGAAGAACACTTGAAACAACAAAAGACACAAAAGAGAAGTAAAGTGCCAACCCGTGTATATGTGTCAGACTATGAGTGTGTTTTCTGGGCACTGTGGTTTATTTTTGGCCAGCTCTGGATATAAAATTAAGGACTGAAGCTCCATTTATTACTGTCTGATGGACACATTGATAACCGAGTGTGTATTCTCTGACTCAGTGTGTTCTGACGTACTTTGAGCTCACCATGTAATTTCATTATTGGTTTCAGTTCTGCTTTTCAGCTTAGGTGGAAAAAAAAAAAAATCAAATGACGGGTAATTGCATCATTACCCATCATCCTGAGTCATCCCTGTTGTAGTCTTGTCCTTTAAAACAAAGCAAACACAGTTGCAACTACAATACAAACAACCCACATGTAAAGTGTGATGAGTGTTTGCTGCTTCTTCTCCGCAGGGGTCACCTGCTCACACATTCCTCTGCCCAGGCACGGCAGCAGCACAAATAAAGTTGTGGGAGGTGAGCGCATGTGTGTGTGCATATGTGCGAAGGGGTGTTGTTTGGTGCTGTGTGTGTTCCCAGCTGTTGCCCGTGTAGGTGCTACAAGCGAGCTTGACTCAGTGTGTGCGTCATTGAAATACTTTATAAGGTCATCACAACAACTTCAGACAGGTTTAATCTCCGCAGTCTGTCTTAAAGTGTCTGTCCGTTAGTGTCTGTGCCTCTCAATGTGTATATGTATGAGTGTCTGTGTGTTATGCGGGTCATAAGAGGCTACTGATCCAGGGGTCTCTTTGGACCACCCACTGAAGCCCTCTTCTCGAAGCAGCAGATGGAAAAAGAAAGACAAGGATCACAGACGAGGGGAGATGTGACGTCAACAGACACTGTTGTCTCTTTCAATCTCCTCCATATTTCTTTTTACTATAAAACCAGAGCACTTTAATGAACAGAGCACTTCAAGAAGTACAAGCAACGTCAAAGCCAAAGGCCATTTGCCTTTTAACTACTTAGGAAGCTGGGCAATTCTCACAAGTGTGCATTTGTGCGAGTTGATGCAGTTCTTCCTGAGTATCGCAAAAGACCCGGTCAATTCACTTCAACTGACGTTCCCACAACCCTTCCCAAGCCACAATGGCTAAATAATAGCTGACAGACTTTAAGCCTTTCCCAACACACAAACACACAGAAACTCACACCCTGGCAGACACACATATGAATTTCAGACTGGCCACATTGTATATTACCAACTACACCCTTTACAGAAATTAATAAAACCTAGCTTGGCAGGAAACAATCGATAAATCACTGGAAACGATACAAACTTCTTGAGTGGGAACGTGTTACAATGTGAACAAAATAAGCCAATGGGAGAAAATTTTCCAGATTGTTGTACAGTTGACCCACTCAGACTTGTAATATGTGCTGAGTGGCAGGGTCTAACCACCATGGGTATTGTTAGTAAATCATGACTAGTGAGAGGTGCTAGCCACATCCTGACCACACACACTAAAACACACAAACCCCTCTACTCTTCCCAGAGAGACCCGACTGCAGCAGAGACCCTTTAAAGGAGTGGTGTGGGTGTGTGAGTGTTTTAGAGGAATGTTTGTGTGTAACAAATTGGAGGAGAGGGCTATTCTTGCACATGCTCGCAGAGCTCCTGTGCAAACAGCAGACTGAGTGACAAATCTGTTTTCTTTCTCTTTTTTTCACCGTAGGGTCTGTCTGGGTGTGATGATGAAGGCTGAGCGTGTGTGCGGGCCCTGAAGATCTTCATCAACTACCCCCTCCTACATTTTTCCACATCTGACAGGTTTTCACTCGACAAAGTCTTATTTATCGGCCTAATCCTTCACCTTTTTTATATTCTTGCTCCAACTTTTGGTTGTTGTACTTCCTGCCCCATTCCAAGATCAACAGCAGCCCCTGCTCTGCCCGCCTGGGAAACCCCATGACCACAAATGGCTAGACAGACAGAAGGAGAGGCTCGTGGGATATTTCATTCAACTGCTTGCCAAGTGTTCAGAGTTGGGGTTTGAACTACCCAAAGCCTTAAGCTAGGAACACACACACTCTCTCACACACACACACTCACACACACACACACACACACACACACACACACACACACACACACACACACACACACACACACATTGTTTCCATACCCTGGGACAACTCCCATTCTCCAGTTTCAGCCTGTGAAGTCTCAGAAGGGCTTGCAGAAACTGCAGGGTGATAATTAGCTACGTTTTACCTTGTGTCTCTCGAGAGAAACATGGGAAGAAAATAACACACACCATAATGAAGATGGGGAGGAGCTGGGGAGAACTTGTGTTAAGGAGCAATTCTGCATGAAGAGACGGTGATGGTATTTCAAGAAGCAAAGAGAAAAAAAAGAAGACGACCTCCGCCAGCCTCCTAACAATCTGATACTCAGAGATTATTGTGCATATTTAAAATGAAGCTTCAGCCTCCTGGTGTGTGTGTGTGTGTGTGTGTGTGTGTGTGTGTGGCTTGATGATGCCTTCCCCAGCCGTTGTCTCTACAGGTTCCCAGGAGCCTGACTCCAGTAGCAGCCCTATGCGGGAAGTCTCTGGCTGACCCTCGGCCAGAGGAGACCTGGCAGGATGCACAGAGAGACGACCGCTGAGACAGACGAAAGAGAGATGGAGAGGCAAAATAAGGAAAGAGAAAGTGCGGAGGATAGGAGACGAAGAGGAGGCCAGTTCTTTCTCTGATTCGATTTTCAGACTGTGGTGACACACGAACAGGCTTGCAGACATGCACGCACTCATACATGACAAAGATAGCCCAAACAGAGAGCCAGAGAGTGTTAGATGGAGAGCTGCAAGCAGAAATGCACAAGCCAGGGCATGAATAGTACTTGACCTCATTGTGCAGGCCAGCTAAATGCTGACCTCACCGCTCTCTAGCTACCGACACGAGTCGGTCAGAGGGTAATTACGGCCTGCAGAGCAGAAGAGCACTAGAGCCAAGAACCACACAAGGCAGGTTCATCTCCTGCCCTGTGATTTTTTTTTCTTCTGTGCTTGTCACTGTCCCTCAGTCCCTCCCGGCTTTTCTTTTTCCACTTTGCTCTGCTCTGTCTGCATCTCTGAGAGCTGAGCCAGGTGGATACATTAGCATCATTTTCAACACCTGTAATCTGCAGTCTTAATCTCCACAGGTTCAGCCATTTAAAAACACATTAATAACACTTCTCCTTGCCTCTGCTGGTAAAGTTGTTAACTCAACAGCGCAGCATGCCACACTTCGTAAAAGTCCATGATGTTTCAAGTAAAATGTATGGAAATCAGAACCCCCATTTCTTCTCTGTCTATCAGTGGTTAGGAAATCATCTGCAAATGCATGCATAGAAATACAAACATCTGAATTTTATTCAGTCACTGTCTCACACACAGACACACAAAATACAGTGTTATTCGTTGCCTCGTGTTCCCCTCTGCAGGAGATGATGATGGCATTTCAAGACTTGTCCGCGGAACACAGGGAGCAACAAAACAGATGAATGGTGGAACGAAGAATGGAGAATAGGAGGGAGGCAGGGGTGAGGAGAGAGATGGAGCTCCTGGGAGGTTTCCATGGGGTCAGGACAAGAAGAGGGGCCTCCACTAAAGTTTGTCTCTCCCAGCATGGGGCTGGAGATGATAGCTATCCATCCAGAAATGATGGATTCCAGGGCTCTCTGTTTACCTTTCCTCTTTTAACTCTCTCTCACACAGAGCAGATATCACACAGACGTCCTAATGAGATTAAGAAGCACTCGTCGTCCCACCTGCATACAGGTGAAAAGCCCACCACATGCTGATAGCATAAATTCCTCTCCATTTTCGTCTGTCTTCGCTTCTTATCAGTCTGTGTCTTTATCTCAAGTGATTTTTGATTTTCTTTGAGTGTGTGTGTGTGCGCGAGTGCTATTCAGTGTGGGTTATCTTTGTCTATTCAGACGCGGGGATAGAGCCAATGTTATCAGCGCCACAGAGTTGCATCAAGGCATCTCCTCCCTCCGCTTTCACATGTGGAATTGCCTCCCTGCTAACTGCCATAAAGTGTTCCATTGTTCTCCCCGACATCAGATTGGCTCTCCTTTGGTTCCTGTCTGCAGACCTTATGTCAAAACAAAGCCTTTCGGCATAACGAAACAAAACAACTGTGTCGACGTGTTTGCATGAAACCACCTCGATGAGTGTATGCTGCTTACGCTCCAGCTGGGGCTCAGCTGACCGGCTGGGTGGGTGTTGTAGTATTTATGACTTGCTGACCCTCAGGCTGACTCCCTCCCCCAGCACCTTAAACTCCTGACACATCTGCCCCTTCAACCCCATCATGCAGACACACACGCCCCTTCTTGGCACCTGACTGGACGGCTGAATGGCTCCTTATGTAAGGGACTTCTCTGGTGGAGAAATTCCCCACCAAAATCAGACTATTAACTTACGACAAAGCATAGAATTGTTGGTGTGTTTGCTTAATGGCAGCGAGGTGTGTTGACCTCCCCAGCTCCCTGACTTCCTCTTTTTCGACCCCTGTCAGAGTGAAGCTTGGCTGGGTCTTACATTATATATTTAACTACTGTCAGGCTGCCTTTGAGAGTGCCTTTACAGCCCCTTTTAACAGAAGCACCATAAGGCCAGGGCACTGACACGCAGACACATGCATATACAGTATGTGCACTGTATGGACTGTTACCTAATGTAAAACACATGGATAATAACGAGAATGCTTGTTCAATAGAGCCGAAATTAGTCACACTTGTGTCCATGGGCCACGTGGGTGGAACACATGTCTAATCCCAGCACGTTTAATAATCCCATTGGGCTTACATAGAATTAAACAGAATCAGGATTGATGAGCTGATGAACATGTTGGCGTTTTTAGAGGCTGTATTTTGCTCTTTGAGGTGGAGAAGAAGGGAAAGCATTGAGGGGTGCTCAGCGCCTGGCTTAGGCCATGGTCTGTTTAACTGCTGTCTGACTGACTTCCTCTGCAACCTCCAGTCCTCTACATCGACTGAGACACACCACCACCAACACAAGATGCATTCATTCATTTTAACACATTATGCACAGACAGAGAGAAAACAACATGCACCCATCTTTTGGAGAGAAGCAGTGTTTTCAGAAGGGTTTAGCTGTTTGACACAAGTTGGACCAAATAAAATTCCATTTCTCTGAACACCCTCAAACAAGGCATCCTTTCATCAATGTGCAATTCTACCACATACCACCCTACTCCATCTTCTCTCTCCGTCCCTCTATTGCTCAATAGGCAGATTATCTCAATGCTGGAGAGGAAACTTGGCCACCGTCACTTGAGTGTATTATGTCCAGCACTGTCTGTGACCCTGCAGTGGCACACAGATGGCCAACACAACACAGATAGACGGAGACGGAGACGGAGAGAGGGGATGCCAACACACAGAGACACAGCAGATGTATCTCAGTAGACAGAGCCTGCTAATTCACCAAAATCATTCGCATACAAAGTCCAACGTGTGCCACACACATGCACACAGTTATACAGATGTAACCCAAATTAGCGGGAACATCCCCATAGAGACATATCCTGTACGGTCGCACAGTGACACAAACAAAGCGGCAGGTCGGAGTTTTCTTATCGCAGCGGCAGCCTTACGCCTGGGCAGTCGAGCCGGACAAGTTTTCCCCGCCACACAAACACAACACAGACTTAAACCCAAACATACTCCTCAGCATTTTCAAAGGAAACTCATAGACATGGTGATTATGTGTAATAGAGAGCCTCCTAAGTCTGCAGCTGAAATACAGGCCAACCTTGTGATGACTGTTCCAGCTCTGTCTGCATCCCCTAAACATTATCTGAACTTCTACATGTTTGTGCACACCTTAAATCACAGTGTGAGGCAAGGAGTCACACCTCCATGTCACCAAACATGTTTTGTTGCTCACTTTCTCTAAATATACACATCTTCATTTGATTACATAAAAGGGTCCCAACTGTTTATTTTGGTTACAGGAAGAAGTCCACATGTGCATGTGCTGTGCAGACCTTATCAACAGAGAGAGACTAAAGGCTACAGCCAAGGGTGTCCTGTCCTGACAGAGTCTGTTTTCCTGTGCCCACATGTGTTCTCCATATGGCCCCGCGCTAAATGTGCCCCTTCCCTCCACTAAACCACGAGGGAATTCCAGGAAGCCTTACTGTACATGGTTTTGGTCTAAATATGCTGTGTGCGCCACTGTGGCTTTTTTAAACACCACGTGTCTATCTGGCTGACCTTGACCTAACAGGTGATGTTTTTAGGAGACAGCACTGGTTGCAGGGTTGCAGATGGAAAAGCAAAAGTTTTGGAAACTTTTATTTAAATGAAGGCTTGTGTTTTACTGCAGAAAGCAAGTGGGAAGTTTAAAAAAGACACAGTGGGGTGCAGGAAAATAGGACAGATGAACAGGCAAACTTCCAAAGGTGAGGGCAAGAGAAACAGATTGCGATCAATGTTGGTTGAGAACCTCAAACAATAGTAAATAAAATACACACATAAAAAGTATTAGAGGCAAAGGGAAGTTGGAGGAGCCTGATGTGGTGTTTTGGGGGTTGGAAAATAGATGACCAAGTTTGATAGAGCATAGCAGGAGAATCACTCTCAAATCAGATTGACTTCTAATGACTTACTGTAAAAACCCACAGTGGCTTGGTTATCAGCACAACTTGGGGGAGGGGCGACGCATCTTGTGATGTGGACAAAAAGAGATTCAAACAAGCCGCTGAGCCTTGATGTTTACTTATGCGTTGTTGCTGACGAAGCTGCAGGCTCGACACACAAACAAACACATTCCAGTGTCTGACAGAGAGAGAGACGAGACAGTTGAGGGAGGGGAGGACGAAGAAAGAGTGGCAAGGAGTTTTACCCTGTTTCATAGTGATGATAAAAACTTGTGGAAACAAAGTGCATCGATTCCTGTCACTTGAAGGTCAACGAACTTTTCGAGAAAGTAAGACAGAGTAACACCCTTACTTCCCTGCGCTTTCATTCCACAGAGACCTGCACCTCCTTAGGTTCAGTCAAACAGGACTAGACACTCCCAGTCTCCACTCATCACTTTGTGATTGGATGCCAACTGTCAGTCAGTCCGCCCTCAATCAACTCTGCTGACAGCAAAATCAAATCCAGGCCAACACATACATAAACAATTATGCACACAAACACACACAGAGACAGTTCCTTTCAAAAGCACAGATACCATCAGTGTCAGAAGGGTGAGATGGAGATGGGAGAGAAGGCAAGACATCAAAAGCAAAAATCACGGAGAAGAAATGTCAAAGGTTGTGGTGGCCTACTTATGACTGAAGGGCAACACATAACACACTCAGAAACACACACACCTCCGTTAGCCTGTCACAATGGGCACTTTGCCTACTGAACTTGGCACACTCGCAAACAAGCTTGTCATAAAGGCTGCTGTTTTTCCATTCTCCCTCTTGATGTTTGTCGCTCTCTTTCTCTCTCTATCCAAATTCTCCCTCTGGAAAATTGGCTGGCTGTTTGGGGCTGTTGGAGAAACTGTTTCATGCAAGCTGTGAACTATTGCTCAACCTGTAGAGGGTGGTTTGTGACGCTTGTCCTAATTTCACAGTGGAAGACGCAGGTATATGAAGTACTTCAGTTATTCCTAGTGCTGTATTTCATTTAAATGACTTTTGCCTCTAAAACCATCTTAAAGGAGCTCAACAGTGAAAAAACAGGAATAGAAGTCCTTAACAAAGTGTCTTTGTGCACTGATGCAATGTTTGCTTACTCCACCCTCTGTGCACTTACGACCTTACTACCCCTGCAAGTCCGAAGGAAAGCATCTTCTTCCCTTTGCTTGTATCTTAGTGTGAGTTTTTGTGAATGTGTGTGCACAGTGGAGAGGTATCAGTGCACAGATGTGTTTTCTTGGAGTTTGTATTTGTTTTTATCAAATTATGACAGATTGGTGTGATCATAAATGTGTAAATGCGCATGTCTACTTGTGCGTACACTGGTGCATTGTAAATGTAAACAGTGAAAGGTGACCAGAGGAGGATAGACATGTGTACAACAGTGTGTCTACAGACGGGTGTGTTTGGTTTTCCAGTGCAATATATCTAAGATTTGCCATTCAGGCTCTGCACAGTGCTGCTCTGACTCCGCTGGACAAAGAGGTCACTGACAGCATCACAAAAAGCTCCCTCTTTCAGCCCGTTTACAAAAACAACAGATTAGACTTGAAAGCGCAAGGGAGAAAAAACATCACTTTCCTAGCTTGGCTGAGGAACATCCAAAAGAAGCCGTGTCCTTTTTATTTTCGGTGCTGGCTGATGCAAGTCATCACAGCACTTCCTTTAGCACACAAAACTCTTCCTCAGCTGCAGAAACTTGGCTCTGACCAACCTGGCTACATGGATCCCAATCAGAGAGGATATGTGGGATTGCAGCTTCATCTCTCCCTCTAACGCCCCGTCTCTCCGTGGCTCCATCCCCAGCCAAGTCAGTATGCCTCTAACAGATTTCAACGAACACAGCAAGGGGTTATTATATCCAATCCCTGGTCAGACAAATCTGTTTCCATTTAAACTACACACTCCCTGCACCCCGTCCGTGCTCTCGCTCCTCACTTCCCCCCCAGTCTGCCCATCTGATCTGTTTGTGTGTAATTAAATATTACAACCAAATCACCCACAAAATGTGTCTGTATCGACCATAGTAACTGGCTTCAGTTTTGTTGGAGCACACATACAGAGAAACCGATGCGTGCCAGCTAATGCATATTAGCAATTAGAATTGTTATGGTTGGCATTGATTTTTCAGGGGTAGGAAGCAGGAAAACTGATAATTTGAGGTTTGACGGAGACTCAAAGAGTTTACTCTTTGTGAGCTCTGTACAAATGTTTAAAAGCAAGGCGGAACAAATCTGCATTGCCACAGAAACAACCAAATTATAAGACTGAATGGAGTACTGTGTATGTCTTTTTCTTCGCAAACCATATGCTGCAACACTTCATCAACCCATCTCTGTCTTAAATAACTGCGTGAGAGGGTGGCGTAGCAGTAAGATGGACTGTCTTTTAGTAGCAATGACAGATTTCTTAGTGACTGTCTGTACTTAGTTTATGTCTGGGATGGGTGCAATTACTACTGTAACAAAGTAGCTCATTATGCACATGGTCTTTTTTTATTTTTGCATTTCAAGTCACAATTACAGTATAGTTTGTACTGAGCATTACACTTTGTCAGGTCAGATTTTACATGATTTACAGAAAGACAATGTTTTTAACTCGATGTTCTAACTTCACCAAATTTATTTCAGCCTCAGGAGTGTTTAGTAAACACTAAAAGCCTGCACACACCTTTGGTAGTATTAATTTACACTCCAAATTTATGTGAAGGTCAGACAGACCTGACTTCTCTTGCAGCATGTCAGTCAGTGGAAGAAAGGAAATAAATATGAGCCGCAGGAGCTAAATGTTATGTGGAGAAAGGCCTTGATATTGCACCTCCTCACCATGTCTGTGTTGTTCAGTTAGATCGGCTTTTCTCACAGTCACACACTTTAATCCCAATGTCAAATCATTATCGGCTATGTCGCCATCCTACCCTTTTTCTTTTTGGCTTGTGTTGCTATAGCTACTGATTGAGTGGCAAGATGGACAAAAAAAAGGCTCTGGTAACTTGTGGCAACCAAGGCCAACATGATCCAAAGAAACATAAGCACTGATTGGCCTGTACTTCTCAGTGCCAATCCAAGGTTTCAGAGGCTGACAGCAACACCATACAAGTAACTTGTCCTTTAGGCTTCATGAACACCAAGAAATGTAAAACCTTATAGGCCCATTGCGCACTGTTCAAAGCAACACAAAAAAAAGGAGACAACATTAATGTTTACATCTCCAGCTGCCACGAGCACAAAGCACCTCTTCCATGAGTAGATGCACATTTCCTTCTGCCCAGTTGGCGAGTGGCGTAGAGCAGAAGGAAAACTGTTCCAACATGAAACTGCTCGCAACAAGGTCTGTGGATTATCTTGAGTAAATGGGTCATGATTTCTGGAAAGAGACGTCGCTGTTGAGTATTTCAAATGTATTTTTTGGCACTTTGAGCACCACAAGCCGAGTGTCATCTAGTTCCATTCTGTTGGAGAGAAAGCAGACGTTTCTACAGCTGATATTTCCAACACATTGCAACTTACACTGGCAAATTAATGTATATCAAAAGCATTAAAATTATATTTACCATCTATATATCATCACAAAGTGTATGACTGATTAAGCAAGTCAAATGTCAACTGTGTCCACTGGCGTCATAGCAAAACAAGTCCTCATTTTTATATACTTTTATATTGAGGAACATTTGCTCATACCAGTATAACTACCACTGACCTTTAATCTCTGACCCTCGACATCTAACACTCAGGTTTTAGTGTTATAATGACCATGCCAGACTCCAACACAGGTGCATGTGGCAGTGCTGTCTCCAAGCCAGACTTCACACAGGGATGATGTGAGGCACAGTGGTTTCTTTCAACAAAACCATTGCTAGCATTCAGGCAATGCACTGAGCCGCCTGGTCCAAGATTCCAGCCATCTTCCAGCCAGTCTTCCTGCTTCCCTCATTAGGTACTCCATCTGCAACCCCAAACCAACGTGCAGGACAGATTCCCTCGAGAACCATGGCCAGGACTTTGTGGTAACATATGTGACACACTGGCTGCACATTTTCCAATTCAAACAAGCCAAATAAGCTCAATACCAATCTGAACTCATCTGTTCTCTCTGGATAGACTCAACTGATACTCTCCAAGAATCAGATTAGCAAGAATAAATCAAGATGCAAGGGCACTGACGCTTTCAAGTTTGCTGTCACTATGTCTGTGTCTATTTGCGTCCACTGCCCTTTCTCTGTCATCCCCATCTTTCTGTGCTTCCTCCCTATCAGTGCTTTACTGTAAACAGTTTTAAGAAGCATGACTCATGCTGCTGTAATGTGATAGGAGGAGCATGGCTTGAGATCAAAATAATGACTGAAGAAGGAAGAGAGAGGAGCGAGTACAGACGGGTTACAGACAGGGGAGTACACCATCTGTGAAGACAGTCATTTGACTTTGATTGTTATTAATTTCACAAACTAATGACCTGCATCAAAAGGACGTGAAATCAATGTGAGGTTCCCGAATCAGTGTCATTGGTTTTGTAATAGCTTGACAAATCATTTGCGGTGTCATATCTGTGAAGGCATTACTCATAGTTCTCCAAGAATAGTCCATACCCACACAAGCACATTTAAGCACCCACAGATGAGCACACTGAAACACATGTGCACACCATCACTCTAATGGGTCAGTGTTTTTACAGCTGGGACCAGACAAGAAGCCAGCGCAAACAGCGACATGGGCCATCAGTGTGTGCGTGTGTGTAGCCTGAGGTGGAACGTACACAAAGCACACACACGAGCATAAATTGTAGTGTTTTATGACGGATTAACCATTATCCACTAAAGCTGTATGACTTATGGTCTTAACTCTATACACACTCTGACCTGCTGCTGCAGTGCTCACAAGGTTAGCCTAAATTTGTCTGTACAGTTATTCGGGCCAAACACAGGCTTGATTTTAATGCCTGGGCAAATTTGCAGTATGCCTATCACACAAGGATGAACTTAAGTCTATTGCACTATAATATTAATGTCCTGATATGTTTTCCAAAACTGTATTTGATCCCGCTCCAGATTTGTGGAGCAGGGAGTGTATTTTGAGAGTGCTGGTTTCCCCATCTGTGTGACCACAGTGCTGGGCTGCTCTCCCTGCATCTTTCTGCCCACTGTTCCCACGCCTCTTTCTGGGCTAAATACATATTTAGGGAAATACTGAGCAGCAAATCATATGTCCTGCTCTCTCAGTGCACCCCAAACCCATTACTCACGGGCCTTTTTACTACTTTTTATAGAGCTGGAGCGGAGAAACTGAACTTTGCTTTTTGTTAGTGCTGGACCAAATCAAAGTTTATTTATCCAGGTAAATTTTGCTGTGCATGAATGCTCTCTTTCAGACAGTCCCTGCTTCACATTCATTCAGTTGTACGGACTCGAGTCATAGAGCAGCCCTTTACAACCACAATCTTCCACTGCAAAGCTTGAATGGAGCTGTTGAGAGTTAGCGTCTTTGCTCAGGGTCAAATCACTAGTTTGCATATCTCACTATTGGACTATTGCTTTAACGACTGACATGGGAAACAAACACAGATGCAAAAGAAGTGTGAGAACACTGCAAAAGTCCCACAAAAACTCAAATGCGGCTGCACTTAACTGCTCTGCCAGTCGGACAAAGTTTAACAGACATCTGTGTGCCAGTCATAAAGACCAACCCCTTCATAGCCACTTCCACTGTCCATTAGTAAAGCTACTACTCTGCACTTTAAAATGCCCCACAGTACTATCAATACAAATTATACCAGGAAGCTTGTGCTATTTCCTTGTGTGGAGAAATGAATGTCAAATGGATTCCTCTGTATAGCGGCACTGTGCAGTGAGTTCAACCAGTGCTGTGGAGCCATTTGAACACACAGCAGACTAAAGAGGTTTCCATGGTATGTGCGTGTGTCAGTGTGCACGAGAATGTGCCCGTCCAAGTGTGCGCCTGAGTAATGAATAAGATCCTGGCACATCACAACCGGGTTCCTCTAATGCACTCCCTGTAGACCAGAAGAAATAAACAGATAAAGATGAAGTGGACGTGAACGCAATAGCAAAGAAAAAAAAAAAAAGAGGGCCAAGAGCGAGAGTGAGCAAGAGAGGGCAGGAGGGGAGGAGGGAGGGAGTTTTCAGAATTGTTATTGGAGCCGTAGAAGTCATTTCTGACTTAAAGAGTTCCAGATGTGGGCCAGCCCCTGAGAAAGAGCCGGAGAGATGGAGAGAAATCAAGAGGAAGGGAGGAGTATTTATCAGACTGTACCCTTCCATGTGATCAGTAGTCTACCCTCCCGTTCCGAGAGCATCTGGTTCGAGAGCAGAAAGTGGATCTTTGCTTTTGTGCACACTAATGGTTGTGGCGGCTGGGGGGCGGGTGGACCTGAGCAGCAGTGGGGGGTTCGGAAAGCAAGATTTAGGGTGTGGGGTGTCAGGTGGTAAGGTGGTAGAGGGGTATGTGGCCAGAACAGCTCGGTCTAGGGCCTATAAAAAGCAAGGGTGGTCAGAATAATGGTCTGTTGTTATTATACACACACACACACACACACACACACACACACACACACACACACTGGTCTTTCTCAAAACCAGTGATTGAACTCACCAAAATAGGACCCAACCAAAAGACATCCGGTTAAATACTGGGACAAATGCCGCTCTTTAACTTATTTTGCAATGAAACAGCTCTAACTCAAGCATATGGTCACATAACTGGCAAGTCCAAAGCACTGCACATTTCCAGGCTTAAAGGGAGAGCACAGTAGAGAGAAACCAGTGAAAGCTGCACAGAATGTGAAATGTAAGGTGTCAGGGCATGTGTGCATGCATGTGTGCAAGTACTGTATATAAAGTGCTGAATTGATCTCAGACCTTTAGGAAGTTGGCAGAGTTACAGCATGCATGCATCACATGCACAGAAAGGTGCTCCTGCATGATAACGTCTTAACTTAGATCAGCCTGCTGCCCTGTCATAATGACTATGACCAGTTATTTTCTCTCCCCCTCTCTCTGTTATGCATGTGTGTATGTACATGGATGCCCATGCCCAGCTTCCCCAGCATTTGTTTTCACTCCCTCTGCGTTGGGCTAAGCTGCACGATCACACAACAAAAGGCTATTGTGCAGTAGTAAAAAGCTCTGCTCCGGGGAGCTGGTAGTGGGCCACAAACAAAGGCTGGTTACATTGTCCCAACACAAGCTCATGAATCAACTCAACACAGGGCTGCCAAAAACAGCCACGGAAAGAGCGCTGTGAGTCTACTAGGGTTTTGACAAAGAAGGAAGGGAAAGAGAGTTGATTAAGGAGGGATGTGAGGGTGGAGGAAACAAATGGACAGGGAGCAGGATGCACAGCTGGAGCTGGAAGAAAGAGGAGGGAGAGAGATGTAAGATATGTGGAGATGGTGGTGGGTGAGAGGGATTTGTCCAAGAGGAGGAGAGCTGGACGATGAAATGGAAGAAGGGGAGGATTTGAAAGGAGTGCAGCCAACACAGCAGGAGGATGAGAGGTGAAGTCAGCATAAACAGAGAGCTGTGTCAACAGACAAGCCTCCTGCCTGTGCTCTAAAGGCTCTCTGCACCTCAAATCACAACAGCAGAACACGAGTGACATGTGAAGACTCAATCTTTTACCTAAGAGCAAAGTAGTTAAAATCAAATTTGCCCATCCGACACAGAATCCAGCAGTCATTTCTCCTCACACGGCCTTGGTCAGAGAGGAAAATACTCTCTTTGTTTGTATCAGATGCCTCTGTTCTGTTTTTTCCTATTCTGACAGGTCCAATTAACAACGAATCCATCAAGGCCTCACGCACAAAGAGCTGCTATTGTACACAGCAGCAGGCCACATTTCACCTTTTCCACACTGTGAGGGAGTGGAAAGTGGTGACCAGCACTCTGGAAGGAGAGTGTGTGACAGAAAGAAAAAGTTTGGGGTGAATGTTGACATCCATCACCTCATGGGAAAACATACACTGAAAGCTGTCATTTGCAACTGGACATAATGTTGATTTAACACTGGAAAAGAGTTAAATATATTTACCACTGGCGTTCTTCCCGCAGATCAAGTGCTCATAGTGCTGCAGGACTCCCCACAGCTCCGCGTCATTGTTCACCACCCCCTCCAGGGCCTCGGCACTCACTGGGGCGCATGCTGACCCTGAATCTGGCCCTGGATGACCCCTCTCGGCCATCAGCACCCGGACTCCTATCTCCTCCACCAAAGCTTCCATGCATGCGGTCAGGCATATCGCTGCATACTCATGGATGCGCACGGAGATGCGGGTATCCACCATCCAGCGGAAGAAGCGTCCCACGGAGAAAGACAGGCCGCAGCGGGCGGACTTGCCCTTCCTCAGCAGCTCCCCTGCGCTCATACTATACATGGAGATGGCCTTGACCGTAGCAGAGACGCAGTGGTCAGCCAGGGCCCAGCTGAGCACCAGCCTCATGGCGCTCTGCACCTCGAAGCGTGTGCAGCGGCAGTGCATGACGCTGAGCCGCTGCGCCTCTCTGGAGATGCGGATGAGAGCCCTGCGGAGGAGGGCGGACAGCCGCCTCACCGCGTCCGGGGAGAACACAGGTGCAGGTCCCCCTTTGATGCTCCCACTCCCGGCCACTTTGCGAAGTATCTTTGCCACCTCCTCCTCGCCCCAGGGGAACTCCTCCAAGTCAGGTAAGCGGGGACACTTGGAGAAGATGTCCTCCGGGTCTTCGGGGAGGACAGTGTTGACCGTGTCCCAGCTGTTGTTCCTGCTGTTCATGGAGCCGGAGTAATACCACCAGTTGCCCCGGTGAGGGGCCGTCATGAAGGCCTGGGAGTTTGACTTGGAGGAGGACAGGCTGAGGGATTTGCAGGAGTCCCCCGCCCCGTAGCCAGAGTCCAGCGTCAGGTCCTCCAGGGTTTTCATGTGGACATTGCTCAAACCAGCCATTATTGTGAAAGTGTGTGTGCAGGGGTGTTTTTGGACGAGCCGCAAACCTCGTCAACGGTTTACCTGAAGTCAGCCAAGCAGCAGTCGAAACTCCCCGCAGAGCTGGATGAACTGGTTACACAGCGGCACACTTGTCAGACATGCTGCTAAACAGAGTTCAGTGCAGGACAGCGAAACAACACAACTGTACCCGCGGATAAAACTCCACTAGGCAGCCAAATTTTAATCAAAACCACCCTGTAGTGCCGGGACAGCTAATGAAATTGAAGTCGCGCCCGTCTCACCTTTCCCCCCGGGCAGCGCAGGGATTTAAACTTTCCTCCGGTGTCCACAGTCTTTTAAAAACACGACGAAGTGTCTCCACGCTCTCTGAGAACAACCAGACTAGTGTTCATTTGTTAAAACATATCCTGTGTTACCGCTCAACACTGCGAAACGGTTTCGTTTTCGTCAAAAGCCGTGGAAAGTCCGAGACTACCTCATCTCTCTGCCGTCCCGGTGCTCGGTCAGAAAGAGGCTGTAGGAGACACTCAGCTACAGATGTGCGGGGGGAGGGGCCGCTGCTGAATGACAACACGGAAGCAGCTCGCGGACCAATCAGAGGAGGGCTCGCTTTTACGGGCAGCCAATCAAAACCCGCCCCAGCTCTTTGCTAAATTTGAGAGAATAAGAAAACTTTGTTTTGCCTCAAATGAGCATCAAACAAATTCCCAAACAAATTTGTTTTTACACATTCACACAAAGTCCTTATTATAGATTCATGTTACTACAACTGTTTTACATGTGTTTTTTCTTATGCTTTCCAATTAATTAGCATATTAATGGGTCTGGGGAAATTCTTGTGTGTGTGTGTGTGTTTTAATTCTGCATATAATTGTGTGTTTTTTTGTATATGTTACGCTATCATACATAGGTGTTTGAGCATGTTATGAATAGTACAACACTCATTGGAAGGGTCACTGTCCCATTTGGCAATCAGGCCTCTGCTCCTCAGAGTTGATCTCATCTAATTGGTGGCACCAGCTGACTGATTCACCACACCTGGTTGTAATCCGTCTGTGTCTATATCTGTTCTCATGTCAGCAGCACTGATGGTAGTCAGCTGCTGTTTTTATTTGCATTGTATTCTTTTTTTGCACTTTGAGCACCCTTTGTATTGTGCACAGATGTTCTGAATAAATTGATCTCAGCCTGTGAACCTTTTTTCTGTCCAGCCCAGTTGCATTGGTGTGCGGGTGTCTCCTCTGCCATCGTGTCTTTATTATAATTATTATAATTAACACATTTTACCAACAAAGCCATGTGTTTCTAATCAATTATTATATTAATGGGTCTGGGGAAATGCTTGTGGTTGGTTACTGTAACCAAACTGCACACCGAGCAGACTTGAGTTAGGGTATCTCCTCATGTTGACAGAGAGAATTGGCTTGCTGCCTGCACATTAGCTAATCTCTCACCTGCAGCCTGTAACAGAAATTGAATCTGTAAAGCTCTTGGTAATAATGCAAGAGGTGGAGTGGTTTACTTTGATTTGATGAGGCTTAGGGATTTCACTGAAAGTGCATTTTAAAAGCTTATTTAGACAGATGTGTTGTAATAGCTTAAATAAGTACATGTAGTTTTCTTTTTTTTAAGTTTTCCGACTAAGACATTGTGTACTGGCTCGTATTGTTTGTACCAAGTCCACTGTTTTGTGCTCATTCTGCACCAATTCAGCAGAGGTGATGCCAAAAAAGTGTCAGCTCTTGCTTTCAAAACAAACTTTACACAAATCCTCTTTCGAAACCCGTTTTGAAGCAACGTGCGGCCCTGTTTGTTGATCCTGGTTAAGCGCTGTAACATGCTTGAGGTCAAAATAAAGCAAACATGTTGAAGAGGCCTGTGACTACCTGCTTCTCATCACATAGACAGGTAGGGTGTGCCCCCACATGGGACAGAGTCCAACACTATTGCAAAATGAGTTTAGAGCAGAACTCTCACCATGTATGCTTTTGACACTGCAACACATTGTGAAAGTGGCTGTAATGAAGGTTTTCATGCGCATTTACAGACCTGGACATTACAGGACATGCTATACCATGTATGTATTTCCAGTGGAAAGAGTGACCCCCCCCCCCCACACACACACACACACACACACACACACACACACACACACACCTACTCATACATTACGGTCTATGAATCACTCAGTCAGGGAATTGAGTAGGGAGTCAACCTTTCAGTCTAGTCAACCTCTGACTGTTTTTCACTGTTAGTCAAAGTGCCTCTAAATGAGATCAGAAGACACACTGGGCGTAGGGGAGTTCACAGGAGGTTAGCACTTGCCTCATCCAGACCTCACGTAGAGGTGGTGCGGACAGCGTTTACCTCATGGTCTCCCTGCGTGCGTGAGCACTCAGGGCAGACCACCACCCAGAGCAAAGGGGCACACACAGGGGGGGATCAACAACTCAAAACAAAAAGCCCTGTGAATGATTAAATGTGGTCCTGAAAACATTACAGCTCTGCTGGAGCTCTAAATGTTAGTTTCACAATGTTTGCTTTTCTCTCTGCATTGGTCATAAAACACAAGAAATGTGATATTGGATCAATTTAACTTAGAGTGGGTAACTAGGTGGTGATGTCAGAGTCAGAGAGGTGAAGCAGCGCGAGGGTTACAGAGGGTTTTATCATGATGTCATAGTTACTTTGCACTTGTAGCTGGTAATAAAAGTGCATCAGGGCCTGTTCAAATCTTGGCAAAATGAACTTTAAGTAATCACTGTGAACATTTTTTAATCCACCTGAATATAGTTTATTATTTAAACATTTGTACAAACCCATTAAGCTTGATACACCCTTTTTTGGTACAAAAATACCCTATCATGTCACCTAACTGGTGTGATTTAAATAAGCTTTTCATGCATGGTCAAGCATAAAGGAGGTGATCTCAGACAGAGGGAGTGTGTGTGAGTGAGTGTAGGAGGGGGATTTTGAAATGCTCTTCATTTGTCTTCACACTAATCTTCTCACCTACAGTGACTCAACCCTGCCACTGCTCAAAATATATAGATGTTCTTCATTTCATTTTCACGTTTGATCCATTCAACCACTGTATGTCTGCAGGTATGTGTGTATGTATGTATGTATACTGTATGTATGAGTGGAGCACCACCGTGTGGTCAGATAGAAAATAGGGTTGTAACTGATATTTTTCACAAATATCCTACAAGAGGCAACAAAGCAAAAACAAAGCAAAAAAACAAAACAAAAAAACCCCCACACAAACAAACAAAAACAGCAACATCTGAAAAATCATCTGGACGTAAGCATAAAATTTTATTTGCAAAAACCCAACAAATCAAAATAAAAGTACAATACATTCTTAAAACCTTTTCTCTACAAAACAATTTCACAGAAATTACCTTGGAATGTATATTCCTATTTTTCATTTTTATGTTTCTTATATATATAGTCTTATATTTAATGTGTTTCTTTTGTTCTTTAAATAGTCCCATGTCAGTGTTAAATGACGTACAGTATAGACCTTTTTTCCTGTAGAGGCAAAGAAAGGGTCTTGGAGGGCATTTTTGACAATCATGTAGTCAATAACGGATCATTAACTCCCATCCACATATATGTTCAGCCAGCCTTGAGCCCTCCAGCCGCTCCCCATCAATATAAGTACCATGTTGCATAAACAGAGGCATTAAGAGCCCGGCCTCCAGCCAAACTAATGGGAACAGGTGGGGTCCTGCTGGACTGCAGCTGCCAGTGAGTCTCCATCGCACCTCCTGACTTCACTCAGTAGTCATTAGTACCATCTCTGTGTTTCTCACTAACGGGGTAACTAGCTTGTAAAGACCGCTCTTTCCTGCTTCTAAGGTAATATAATAAATACACTGAAACATCTGTAATCCATTGAAGAGAACCATATTTCCCTCTTTTACAGTGTATCTGAATGTACAGTGACGTTACAGCCTGCTGATAAATAACTGTGTATTTCTGTCTGTCCCTGCCCTCTTCTGTCATTAGTTTAAAAACTGCCCGCAGCCAAACCCTGATAAAAGGCACACATTTGTGAAACAGCCATGCCTCACCACGTCGTGTCCAACACATGAACTGGTCTCCCTTCTTGTTGGAGCTGTGTACAAGCTTAAAAGAAGAGTGTCTGTTTTCGATAGCTAACCTTTCCCTGTCTCGGTTGTATTTGAATATGAGAGACGGCGTTTTAATCCCTCAAATTCTAATATCTAAAAATGCAACTCGCAGCTCTGAAAAATGCTTGATACATGCTTCCTTCCTGTTACAGCTGACAATGAGGTTAGAGATGTGGAGGGAATGGATACCGTCAGTAGAGTTGACAGGTGTAAAACTGTTCACAAATTCAGTGTTTCAGAACAGAAAATAGCACCTTAAATGGTAGTGCATCCACGCTGTCAGAACACGAGAGCTCCTTAAAAATAATTAACAGCAGAACAAACTCCAGTTGATGAAACAAAATCAAGTCATATCCGATAGCTAGCATTAATATGGGTGTCGTACATAAAACTGATGCTTCAACAGATACAAATGCACAAATCAGCATGACACTGAAACAGACAGAGGCAGAAATGAGTTGAAGGGACAGAAAGAGAGATAAAGATGACGTATCTGTCAGTATCGATTCAGAAAGGGGGCTTCCATGATTCAAAAAACCTTCTTTGTTTTGTAATACCAGGAGAACTTCAGCACCTCTGTCATACTGATTAATGATATCCAACAGGTAGTAGTTGATACTTAGAAAGAGTGTTTTACCAAAGACAGTTCCTCTACTCGATCTACGTCACCATGCCTGACTCTATCTGAATAACATGTTGACACACATTCTATTAGGCTCCCACGTGAGAGCGTGTTAGAAAAAAAGATCTTAGGTTGTCTTCACATCTCCTTGTTAGAAAAAGGTGCTTCCTGTCACCATGAGCACACACAAGCGGCAACACACCCACATACACCTATATATGTACATACCCACGCATACACACAACCACACTCACACAAAAAACAGCTGCTTTCCCAGTCTGTCTGAAAACATTGCACCAAAAAAAGGACAGAGAGAAGGAGAACAAAAATAACTCTCTTCTCTCTGTACAGTAGTTCAGTCAGTGAGGCAAAGTGATGACTCAGGTCTATCTGCGTAAACGGCTCGCTTGTACAATTCAGATTTGGACTCTGTTTCCTCGTACAGACAAGCATACAAGAGGGGCCGATGGCGAAACGGGGGCGTCCCCGAGAGGAGCCCGTTTCAAAAAAAGGCAGAGTTCAGGCAGTGAGCGAGCTCCCACAGGTCTCTCTCTCACACACAGTGGATCTGCAGGTAGGTTCAGAAATCCTCCGACCAGCAGGGGGGGCGCTACCCCTTTGGGGTTTTCTTGTTTTGGGCGTTCCACATGCCTCGTTTGGAGTGGTAGTAGTGAAAGAAGTTCCTCAAGCGTAGTCTCTCCACCTCCAAACCATTCTGCAGTACCCTAGAGGTGATGGGAGGGAGAAATGCTAAGTTAAAACTGGGTTATTTTCATTGTAGTGGGTTGCAAGGAAAGTGACATGCTTTTTTCATCAGCAGAAAATAGGGTTAACAACTGTTCTTAGATCATGTTCAAAATACTGACGAAACTTACATCTGGGTAGGGTCTAAACATGTTATATCCATCCCTGTTATCTTGGGGATGAGTGCAGTAATCTGAATTCAACCAAGATAACCTGCATGGCTCCATAGCATAAGAGGTAAGAGGTAAGTGAGAAAACGTGTCTATAAGGGATAACTGGCTTCTCCTTTACCCAAATTCAGCTCATAATTGCAACACATTTCGACAGCAGCAACCTTTCCTGATGTTAGTAAATGTAGGTAATACCTTACACTGAATATTTTAAGACCTTGCTGGCTGACACATATAGCACCTATTGCTGTTGTACCCACTATCCACCTTTATTGCTTTAAAAGAGTACATTTACTGTATACACTTTATAAGTGTTTGACAATCCAAGCAACATCTATAAACATTGTATCTTAACAGTGATGAATTATAATACACAGAAGGAGGGCACGATTGTATAAGCTCCTGGTACTACCATGAAAAAGTGTGCAATGTTTACTACAACTTTAAACATCATAATAGAGTTGAGTCAACATCTTGTGACACAGTCTAAATAAAAAAGAACTCTATATAGTCTCTTAATAGTATTCATTGTGGAGCTATGGTGTCAGCTTGTTGCTGGGTTACCTGTCTAGCAGCTCCCAGTCCTCTCCACCCCAGCGGTCTTTGAATTCCTCCGTGTTCATCCCTCCGATCTTATCAAAATCAGACTTATATATTCCAAACAGGCCGAAGCCGTTCACCTCCCAGTAACCTGCGGAAAGAACAAAAAGAAAGTTAAAAGGAACTATTGGTCCCATTGCACACCGTTGCATCAACTGTGATCTGATGCCTACAAAGTAACAGTATGTGCTCCTGATGCAAGAGCCTTTATTATGCATGTAAATTGAAATTTTCTGTTATGAATTCAAAGTAAGTGTCTGGAACTGGGGAATAAGTTTGAGTGACGAGTCAAACTAAACTATGTTAATGCGTGAGTGTTATTATTCCTGTACGAGCGCAGACGTGTGCCTGCAAGCGTGTAATGCGTGTGTGTTTTGTTGTTTGTTACCATCAGGCTCATGTGGCGAACTGCCGCAGCCGAGTCTCATGACAATGGGAGCGAAGGCGAGGCGTCCCTCCACACAGTGCTTCCTGATGCTTTCCAAGATGTTGAGAGGGAAGTGGATGTGCAGATCACACAGGAACACAATGCTGTGACTATCCTGAAAGAGGAAACAAACGTGCACGTATACATTCATTACACTGAAATCATCTCTGAATCTGTGACTCTGTGTACGAGCTGGTGCAAATGTGAGCGTGCAATTGGATGTTCACGTAACGCCTAATATAGGATTTTAGGATTAAAGAAAGTGGAGAAGTCTGGGCTCAGCATCAGTGGCTTGTCTTCACTTCCAGAGCCTGCAGGTCATTCAGACATGAGTGACGGCCCCGTCATCCCACCGTGACAGCACTGACACTCAACTGACGGATCAACGTCTGTCCAAATTTCCAGCCGCTCCACGCCCCTGTGGGTGGGTGTGCACGCGTGTGTGACAGGGAGACAGCCAGAGAGCGGTGTTAAAGGCACATGCACACAAATAACCTGCGAAAGCGAATGGATGTGACAGCTATGGCATACACATGACAGAGGAAATGCAGCTAACTGTCTAAGCGATTCGCTGTCACCCACAGCCAGGCTCTGTGGGAGAGGGCGAAGGGAAGCAGGAGGAGGCTCGGAGGTTAAGGGCGAGATCCGCAGCCCGTGACAGACCGCCGTGGCAGTGATGTATTCATTATGCATGAGTGTTCTTTCTGTCTGTCCATCAGTAAAGGTCATGTGGTCAGTATGAGTGGCTGACCTTCAGTGAGTGGCTTTTTCCCTGCCAGCTCACGTTGTTGTCTCGCCTCTGTGTGTATGTTTGTTTCTCTAACCTCAATAGTGTCCACTCCGATCTGCAGTCCGGCTGAGCGCTCGAAGTTGCCTTCTCTCCTTAGATACTCATATCTGTTCAAACAAAAATATGCACACACATCACTTGAAAAGCCTTGAAAATATTCTAAATCATCTCAACATTTATTTAAAGGAACAGTATGTAAGATTTAAGGGAGATTTAGTAGCATCTACTGGTTAGGATTATTGCAGATTACAACCAGCTGAAACTTGTCCTTGTGTTCCTTGTTCAAAAGCTTTTTACCAGGAGCCAAACTGTCCGTGGAAGTGTCTTCCTCTCCAAAACAAATGAATCAGGTGACTAAAACAGGTAAAAACACTGAATACAGCAGTTTCATGTTACAAATCAGTGTTTCTTCTATGCTGTTTGGCACCTCACAGACCTCGCTTGCCCAGCGCCTGCAATGTGTGCTCACCTTATTTCAAATCCAGACATTCAAGAGGTTTTTACCAGGAGCCATGCTAACAAAACAACTGGACCCATGATTTAAACCGGTAAAACACTGAATAAAGCAGTTTCATGTTACAAATCAGTGTTTCTCTGATGCTGTTTGCCATGTTACAAACAGGCCGTTAGCCTAGCACCTGCTAATTTGTACTCCTCATTTTTGTCTGATAACTTATGACCCAGACTTTCAAGAGGTTTTTACTCCTACTATCCGTAGAGGTCTCTTCCTCTCTGAGACAAACTGACCTGGTGATTTAAACCTGTAAAAACACTGAATAAAGCAGTTTCATGTTTAAAAAGTTGTTGTTTTTTCGATGCTGCTCGTTGCAGAAGGCCTTGTTACTATGGTGGCTGACACAAAAATGCAAAAACATGAATGGCCCTATCTAGAGACAGTGTTTGGTTTGTCCGTTCTGGGCTACTGTAGAAACATGGTGGTTTAACATGGCAATCTCAGTGGGCGAGGGCCTGCTCCCTTTATTAATATAAATGAAACATTCTAGGGCAACAAAAAACACAATGATTCTTATTTTCAGGTGATTATACACTAAAGAAAATATGCTTAATAAATCATATTCCATTTCTGCCAATAAATCCCCCTAGATCGTTCACACTGGACCTTTAAACTCATATTAGGTGGCTGATTGTGATGCACACACACACACCTTGGCACAGTGCTCTCTCTTAGTGCCTGCTCCACGTCCATGTCTTCGCTCTCAAAGTCGACAATGATGATGCTGAAATTGTCGTCCTTTGTCTGGCGATGAAGATTCTCCATGTCGGAGATAAACTGCTGTACCCAGCGAGCCTGGTTTTTCACTGAAGGGAAGTAAGAACGGTAGAAAAAGTAGATAGCAAGTTAGGAAAAGAAAAGAAAACAAGAAATATGAAAGAAGTGATTCTCCTTTTCCTTTCATGATGTATATTTGTTGTGTGCACAGAATAGAACAACACCTTCTGGACAGTAAGGGAAAAACAAACATGCAGTATGACGGAATGGCAGGACAACAAACATGCATGACCATATGTTGCAATGCTGATGCCATATTGTTTAGAATAATGGAATAAATTATATTAAGTAAAATCGTTTTGTGTTTATTATTTTATGTTATTTTCCTAGTAATGACCAGTAGTTGACCAGATGGACCGTGTTTTTGTCTTGTGTGAAGAAGCTATGTCAAATCTGTTGTTAATTCAGTCACAGAGGACGGCAAAAAGTCTAAATATTTTAACTTTAGAAAGCTATGCTGTCTACCGCTACATTGCCCTGTATTCGCTACCGGTCTTGCCTAGCGATATCCAGTTTGCCATCTGCTGTCTCCCTGATTCCATGTGAATGCAGCATTAATATGACAGTTGCTTTTGTACCACTATTTCAGTTTTGAAAGTTATCGAAGTCCCCTTTTGACTGACCTGGCACCACAAAGTGCACCATGACATCTCTCCTCCACTGTAGCATGACTGGCTGGCAGAGCAGAGGCTTAGCATAGGCAGTGCTCCAGGGGGTCGCTCCGGGCCGGGCGGGGGACCTAGTGGAGGGAGGGGGCGGCGGAGTGGTGAGGCTGGACGTGGCAGCAGACGGAGCCGAAGCGGGTGCAGAGGCCGGGGCAAAGTCAGTGTTCTCTAGACTTTCCTCTCCCTGCCTGCTGCGGTGGAGCAGCAGGTAAATGTACTCTGACAGACGCACCACGCTGCGGCCTCTCTCCATTAGCTCCAGCTCCACCAAGTAACGGTTCCCTCTCGCTGAATCGCGCCGCTTCTCAACGTTGACGATCCTCAGCAGGGTGTAGATCCTGGAGCAGAGGCAGGAAAAAAAAGCTCAAGAAAGCACAGATGGGTACACGCTCTGGAATATAATATAAAAGAAAGGGGGGCTATGGAAATACAAAACACTATTTCTCATATCACTCTCACAACTGGATTAATTATTGTTTGACTGTAAGCAGACCACTTAAAAAATGTGGCTACTGAAGCAGCGAGTGAAGTCGGCATGGTGTGATTTGGGAGGAAAATGAAAACAGACCAAGCTACTTTACACAAATAACAATCAAGGTTTTTAAGCACTGCTGCAGAAAATGGTAATCAGCACATAGAGGACTCCTAACATGAAGTCAAAGCATCGGGGCATGACCAATATGTTCTCAGTGAAATTACTTCTTGCTTCACATAATGATTAGCAAAAGAAACCACATTTGAACTTAGAATGTTGCAGGCAAACATAAGCCCTCTTTTACTCTCACACCATCCCTACTCCCTCCCGCTTTTTATCTCACCCTCCGTTGCGTTCGTTGAGTTTCTCCATGTACTGTGCCAGCACGTCCACCACCTCACTCTCTGCCAGCTGGAGGTTACCCGACACGTTGCAGCGAAGGTCATTCCAGTCAGAGCGCAGCAGCTCAAAGTCCATCGGGTTGACTGAGAAGGTCCTCTGCCAATTGATGCTTTCCTCTGCCCAACCTGGCCGAGCCTCGACCTCCTCGTAGCTGTAGTCCGACATCTCGCCCTCCTCTGGTTCTGGCTCGGGATCGGGGTCGGCGTCAGGATTAGAGCGGTTTGTATCCTGGTCGAGCTCTGCCGGGTTGGGGTCCGGATCCGGCTGCTGCTGGGACTCTGTGATCTCGGAGGTCCTGAGGTAGGAGGTGACTCGTGTTTGACCTTGGAGTGTGTTTTCTGTGGTGTTTAACCTTTGCTGGGTAACTGGAGGGGGATCTTGATGATGGGAAAGTGGGGTTAACAGGTCACCTTTGCTGGGTACATCAGCAGTGATAGTAGTCTTCAAATCCCAATGCTCCCCTTTCCTCTTGCTTTTCTCTGGATGGTTCTCACCTGCCGCCCTGCTGCCAGACTTCTGTACACTTTCATTCTGTATGCTGATGCTTCCATTTTGAGGAGATGTCTTACCCTCTTTTGTGGGGGGGTTGGGCCAGAGCTGAGGGGCACTAACAAGACTCCTTCCTCCTGTTATGCCTCCCCCAGCATGTCCTTTAGCACCCAGGTTTACCAGCCTTGTGGTCTTTCCAGTCTGGTACAGAAAGACCCCCGGGAACACCTCTCGAGGATGGCGAGAAGCCCTCTCCTCCCTCCGCTCTCGACGCTGCTCCCGCTCCCTCTCTCTGTCCCTCTCTCGCTCCTTGGCAGGTCGAGGCCTGGTGATGTAGATCTTGTTCTCCTCCCTCTTCTCCTTCTTGTTTCCAGCAAGCTTGTTGTTGGTGTTATCGTGGAAGTTGTTGCTATGGGCGGAATTGCTGAGGATCTGCTTGGCTCGGCTGGCAAGGGCAGAGAGGGAGGACTTCTGGGGGAACAGGAGTGAAGACTTGCTCAGTTTAGGAGGAGTTTCAGCTCCCTTCTCTCCTCCTCCTCCTCCTCCTCCACCACCTGCTGCCCCTCCTTTCCTGCCAGGGCTCAACTCTGCTGGACCTGTACGGATCCAAGACAAGGAGCGACCCCGGACCACGCTGTCCATGTCAGGCTGAAGCACCCTGGGTTGGGGCTCTTCAAGTCCCTTCCTGGCATTTTGTCTCATGTTTGTATGATCTCTTCCCCAGTCTCTGTCCAAATCCCTACCCATCTGTCCATCTCTGCGAGGAAAGTGTCTCCTTTCTCTGTGGCGTATGATACTGTTGACTGCTCCCTCCTCCTCCTCATCAGGGTCCTCCTCCTCTTCTTCCCCTTCTCTGCCAGCTGGTGTTGGAGCAGGCTTTGAGTGCTGATGGGAGGGATTGGAGGTGTGGCTGGTCTGGCTGGGATGAGAAGGCTTTTTGGGGGACTGTGTGCCAACAATCTCTGCCTCGT
This sequence comes from Epinephelus moara, assembly GCF_006386435.1. Lineage (NCBI taxonomy): Eukaryota > Metazoa > Chordata > Actinopteri > Perciformes > Serranidae > Epinephelus > Epinephelus moara. The sequence continues at coordinate 18,033,640 of NC_065525.1, read as the reverse complement.
CCTCTACATCCACCACCTCCTCTTCCTCTAGGAAATCTGGAGACATGAAGGACACAAAGTTGAAATGGTGTGCACATGTGTGTGTATATACATGTGACTGCATGCATGAGTGTGTCTCGATTCATTATTAGTTACCATCTGGGTTAGGGAAGAAGAACGGTCTGTCATCTTCCTCCTCATCCATCTTCATATATTTGTAGAAACCAAACCTGGCAGACGCAAGAGGAGGCAACACACACACACACACACACACACATTAACACACACAGCCACACGCATTAAAAGAAGGTTGAAGTTTCAATGTGCCTTGCAGTATAATAAACTTAATCTCTTGGTGAGAGGTCGCATGAATCACTGCCATCCAACTCACAGACACTTGAGCAGTCATTCTGCATAATCAGTGTACTCGCTCATATATGCAAGACAGAGACAAATGTTCCCTTTGCTCTCTGAGAGATAAAAGCAATAATGTCCTTACTTCTCCAAGTAGATAGGGGACTCTCTGTAGAAACACTTGTTCTCTCGCTCCATGTGGGTGAGACGAGTGAAGTCATTGGGGTAAACGAAGGACAGATAGACCTAATGGAAAGTCAAATGTCAATCAAAAATGCAATGACCCCAGAACACACTGATAAAAGGAGTTCATTCTCATTAAGCGGCGCACTGTCAGGATTAGATTAACACCAGCATTCAATCACTTACTCTACATAATGCCTTATTTTGTTGGGGGTGATTTCTGTCAAATCTAAAATAGATCTGCTGCGTTTTCTTGGCTCTCTTTTTCAGCTTATCACTTATCTCTGCAGCTGCTGCAGTAACTCCTGTTGTCCTAAAGGGGGAAGCAGCGCTCAACACTACCAGCTTCCTTTATATGTTTTGATACAAAGGGAGAGATGTAATTTCCAAACCAGCATGGACTTAGCTTCTCTGCCCTTCTGTTCTCAGCCCAGTTGAGCTAAATATTACACTACGGAGATACTTTTTCAGCAGATTAACAGATTACTGCCATAATTAGATGCATTTCTTATGACCCTAGTGGCAGGTCTTTTCGCAATCGAGAGGAAAGGTGATGGAAAGATGACTTACAAATTGCAGGCCCTGGTATCTGGCGATAGGAAAATCTTTGACTACATAGGTTGGAGAGTAGAGACAGGCCGGAAGAACATTTTCCAGTCGGGAGGGGTCGATCATCGGAGCTGAGGAGAGAGAAGAAAGAAGGGGAGGTGAATATTAGAAATCAGGCATAAACAAATGTGTATATGGAATTCTAGTTTCAACAGACTTCAGAGGCAGACAGCTGCGAGATGATCAAGGCAAAGACAAAACAAGGAGGCAAAGCAAACAAAAAAATGGAATACAGCCAGCCAGATGAAATGACTGACTGGCTCACAGTCTTGCTGGCTGTCAGTTCAGCTGCATTCAGACTGTCATCATCAGTCAGTTAGAGAAAATGACAGGCAAGAAAATCAGCATGAGGACAGAAAAATAGCAGGCAGCCTGAAACGATGACTGGCAGATTTACTGCTGTAGAAGGTGTCCCTGGGGTCTGGCTTCAGCATATCCGCTCCGTGCTGCATGACGCTGCCTCCCTCCAGACCCTGGGGCTGAGCCTCCTCTGGGAGACGGATGTGACTGGCCAAGGTCTGGGGGATGTGGTCCACGCTGTTCATCTTCAGATTGGACTCGTCTGAAAAATACACACAGGCAGCAGAGGTGGTGCAGAAGAAGGAGAGAGGCCATTATTTCACTCACTGCTTCGAGTATCTTAATAACAGACAATATCATGCCCGTTATTTGTGTCACACTCATAAATCTTTACCCATCACGAGGAGGTGGAGAATGGGGACAAAGACGACAGAAAGAGCAGCGGGGAGAAAGGAAACAAAAGGAAGAAGAGGAAGAGGAGGACAGACCCCAAACAAAAGCTGAAGTGAGAGGATCAGAAACAAGTTGGAAGAAAACAAATACAGAGCAGAGCAGAGTCATAATTATACCAATCGATAGCAGGGGAGGAGGAGAGAGCATCTGTGATTAATGGCATGTCAGGAGCAAGGCCTGATGGGAGAAATGCTTTATAATTAACAGGGTGGTCAGCATCATTTTTATCCTCCAGAGGGTGGAGTGTGCACATTCGGTGTGTGTGCGTGTCTTCCCGTGTGCACAGGCTACACAGAGAAAGCTTCTTTTCAGACTTCCTTTCTTCTAACAATAAGACATCTGTTGATCACATACCTGGTTTACACTGTACACAAGCCTTGCCAAGACTAACTAATTATCTATGTTACAGACGCCCTCGAAACAAGCACGCAAACGAAGTAAACAACAGAACTCTTCGCCTCCTTTTGATTCGCTTCTGTCATGTTGCACAGATGTAGTTTTGTTGTAATATAAATGGCACAGGTGTTGAGACCTTTTCCACGTGGTACTACCACACAAATAATGGAACCATTTATAGTTTTGTGCTTATCTGAATTTCCTAGTCTCTGTAGTAAATTTGTATGCATGTGTGATGGTGTAAATCCATTAACAGCTACCATCTGGGTCGCGCTTTTATGTGCATTTTCGCTGATTTTGAGGCGAAAAAGTATTATCACACCACTAAAGTGATGCATTTGGCTTGAACCCATGAGAAGTTGTTATGGAGCTGTATTGAACTGCCTTGCAAATTAAACTGTTATGTACTATAAACAATAATGCGGACATAAATGACCTTTTAATTTGTACAAAATTCAATAACATAGAGTTACACTGTTTTGGGTCAGCAGGATTATTATGACCACAAAGATGGATGTTGAGAAAACCATCCAGATGAGATACAACATTCTGGATATGTTCGATAATCACTTAAAAGTTTGCGAGATAAGTTTAAGTGCTTACACAGACAGTCAAACAAATGCACTCCATCTGTTTGGCACAATTATTCCTAGTTTTTCAGAGAGTGGGTATGAGCTGAAAAAGTTAGTTCAGGATCACTTTTGGGGCTCTCTCGTGTCAAATTATTCATGGATGTACAATATTTGAACAATCTGACTGAATGTGAGCCACCCATCTCTTAGCAACTGGCAGCAACTCGGTGAAAGACAAGTTGTTGAAGTGACGAGAATGAGGCTCATAGTTTGGGCATGAACTAAAAAATGATACCCTCTTATTAAGTGCTTCAACCGCCGAACGCACAATGATGCTAACTGAAAGCCAATCAGAGACCTAATGAAACTGAAAAACACAGAGGACAAGTATCACTGGGAAAGCTGACGATGTCTCTGTGAAATGGGAATGAATGTCAAACACTTTCCACGGTGAGAAAATGGAGAAACCCAGCAGGATAGAGAGCATGACATAAAGGGAGGAGTAGGTATGGATGGATGGCTGGGAGGGAGACAGATGAGGAGATGGTAATGTTTGAATCCAGCAGGTGACCTCATATACTGCACAAGGCCTCCTTCTTCCCTGCCGGTCATCAACAAGGCGGCATACATCCCAAGCAACCTGCAGCTTTGCCTAAAATGACAACTCCTCTGTGCAGCTGGCATTTTCCCTTGTTAACGATACCGCATCCCTGTGACACGCTGCTATTCTTGGAACTATAGAGGCTAGACATCTACTCTGGAGCTACTGCTCTCATCTCTGCTACCAGTGACACCCATAGAGAAAAATAGAGCATCTATTAGGTTCTGTAGCCTCTCTTTGGCCCCACACAGAGAGGACATGCCATGCTCTCAAAGCGACAATCTGCAGCTTCTCTATGAGGAGAAACTTAATACAAGATAAGAGAGAATATTGATTTTAAGCCCTCACTGAAACCAAAACAATAAATGTGGGTTTGTTTGAGAGACAAGAGAGAAGCATATCTAGGTTCAAAAAAAGGCTGATTCTGTGACATTAAACTCCTGATCGATACCAGACTAGACTAATGAAGTTGTTTTTATTTCCTATTCCTGTTCGACAAGCTCTCAGCTAAACGAAAAGACTAGAAACGGAAAAGAGAAAGCAATATTTTTCCCATCATTTTAAAGTCCCATGTGTTTCTTAGCCATAAGCATCAGAAAACTTCTACACATAAAATTCATCATGAAATTTATTTTACTTCTAAGACAAGATGACAGAAAAGCTTTCCATGCAATGCATCAGCAGGGCAGAATAGCTCTTACCTGTGTACAGGGAGATGTAGGCCGAGTCTATCACTTCGTATTTCAGACCGGGGAGGAAGGGACGCCACTGCGTGTGAAAGCAGAGATGGAGAGAGAAAAGGGGATTGAGTGAGAGGAGAAAACTGAATGTCAACATGTGGAAAGTATAAGGTGAGCAGAAATCGTCTGTCACTGTTTTGCAGGCCAAACTGTGACACTCCGGTGTTATTGATCTTAGCGACATCACAGGATCGATCTGATGCTGGGTTTTTGTATAAACACACTTAGTCGGAGAGAGAGAAGAGGGAAAAAAAGTGTGGCACATGAACAGGGAACAAGAAACGTGAGGCCATGAGGGGTAAGGAAGGAGGGAGGAGTGAGCAAACAAGAAGAAAAAAATCAGAGAAAATAGACCGTGAGCAGAGCGAGAACAGAGCCGTAGGATAAGATGGTGACAAGTAGGTGTGAAGAGGAAGATCTAGTAATGACTTGAAAACAGAGTGAGGAACGGCGAGAGAAATAAAGTGAGAGAGAGAGGAGCTACAATTCTTTTAAATAGATTTCACAATTACCACGTCACTTCTGGTTACCCAGGATATAATCACAGGAGACAGGTCATTTTCCAACCCTCGGGTTGAGAATACAAATATAAACACATTCCTTAGGCTCATGCAAATGCCTCCACATGTGTACACAAACACACACACACACACACATTTACTATATCAGATGTTGTTTTTCTTGTAGCACCAATTGCCGACACCTGAAAAGCCCAATCCAGCATTTGTTTTGTACAAAATCCATATCGTATGCTCCTCCTTCACACCCAATGCTGACACCTGAACACAGAGACGCTCATATCCAAAACAAGAGCACATATAAAAGAACAACAAACAAGGACACGGTGCGACATCATGCTGAGCAGCAGCAGGGCGCAGCTCAGCGGGGCCACCCAAGGCTTCAGCGTCGTGTCATTATTTCAGGGTGATTGTCCTCAAGGTCGAGGGAGACGGCTGTCAAAGCCCGACTCAAGGAAGGGCATAAAAAGTGGAGACAACGTATGAGTTGGAACTCTAGAGGATAAGTTTTACTAGCAGTGGAATCACACTAAAAAACAAAAGTCAAAGTGGTAAACCATCAAGAATGTGGCTTGAATTTTAAAACACACTCTTTGTCTGCAAAGAAATGCAACTTTAAAGTCAATGTGAAAAAGAAGTCAGCACGCCTTTAGCTCCGAGAGTTTAGCACGATCACACACACTGTTAGATCAGGAGGAAGATGAGGGAGAGATGAATGAATTCGACCTCCAGCACACTGTTATTGGAAATTACAACAAACGTGTTCACTGACCTCCAAACACACACCTCCTCCGATCTATTGTCACATTGCTCTCTTAGCTACTCCAACCCTCAAATTGTTAAATGCGGTTTTATGTGAACAGTCTGGCTAGCTAGTCTCCCAACGTCTCATTTGATTGGATGAACTTTTGTGAAGGCCCCTAAGTGCAGGATGAGTCATCATACATTTGAAAGTGTTTTACCTGGTTTGACAAACAGGGTTTTAATTAAAAAAAATACTCTGGTACTGATTTTCTGACATGTATTTGGCATGTAACGAGAGATAAATGGTCAATTAACACAGAGACACAGGATTAAAACTGGGAAAATTAGTTTCTCATTCTCATTTCCATGGGGACTCTAAATGAAGCATGTTTTTTGCTAAATTTCAAATGAGAATCAATTACTGCTGACGCTTTGACTCGTGATTTGTAGTGTTTCAGCTGCATGTGGGGCTATTCAAAGCTTTGTGGGAACTCCTCCTGTTCATTGTCGGGCGCCATTGATTCTCTCATTAATTCCTCCAAGGAGGGTATTGACCTGGTGTGTAACTAGATGTGTGTTTGCATGCGCCCCTTATATGTTCACCTACATACAGCATTTTTTATGTGTGTGCGTGTGAATGTAGGTGCGTACGGGTGCATCCTCTGTGAAATAGTGTTGACAGGGAGCAGCAGGAAGAGGCAGAGGCTTGCTTGCTGGCCCCACGAGTTCAACAGAGGGGAAAGAAAATCAATATCCAAGGGGAAATAATAAAAAGTACCAATCGCAGAGCAAAATGGCAGCGGGCAGCCAGCAGTGTTGTTTCATCACGTTTCATCATTCCTGGACCACCCGGTGACATATGAGGGTTTGATACTGTTTTCATTCAGCTGGCCAAAGTGGGTGTTGCTCCAACTCAGTGTGTGGTTCGATGCCCGCTGGAGTTACACACATATAGCACTCATTACAGCTTACACACACACACACACACACACACACACACACACACACACACACACACACACACGCTTCTGTTTCCATCAGGCACAGGTTATTTTTTATTCCTCAATGATTAGGAGTTTATTGCTTCCGAGAGAGCTGACTGCTGGCTGCTGTTGTGTTTGTTTCCTTCAATTCAATCGGCTGCTCCGAAGCCTAAGGCACTACGGATATGAAGTTGTTTTGTTAGCGTGACACCTAAGAAGTAATGACATCATGAAACTACCTGACCTTTCCCAGTTTATGTAAAAATCAATTTAAATTTCAGGCGCTCTAAGATTAACAGAAAGTAAACACTTCCATTTAGTGGTCTCGCACTCCTGAAATTTCTAGGTAATAAATGGAAGGAAGGTGAATCACACTGTCCAGCTGTTGTCCTTGGTCATTTGTTCAGTCCGGGACAGACAGGTTCACTGCGCGCTTTCTATCTGTTGTCTCTCTCTTTCTCTGTCTCACTCACGCACACCTGGCTTTAGGGCCCAAATTGGTAGAGTGGTAACAGAAGTCACCGGCAGAGAGGACAGCAGAACAAGACAGCTGTTAACAAGCCTGACGACACCTGCCCGAGGGGAAAAGGCAGGAGGAGACTGGGACTACACTGTTGTTATTTATTTATTTAACCTTTATTTAAACAAGGAAGGTTGGATGAGCTTGCACGGCCATTTAGAAGAGCATCCTCTCTACGGTTACAATGATAGTTCGACGGGAAATTGTATCATAGTGTCTAAGGTCACTGCAGTCACCACATGAGACACTTTCCAAATATTGGGGACTATGCATCCCTGAAGGACATGACAAGTAATTTATTTTTTTTCTTATTGTGAAAATGCCAGTGAAAAGACCAAAACAGTATTATGCAAGTGCGCCTGTGTAGCCAAAGTCTGATATAGAGCTCCACTGTTGTACAAAACCTATACAGACACAGTAACGAGCAACATATTTGCACAGGATGACATGTTCCTTCATACAATGAGGAAAGCCACTATAGTTTATTTTGGGTTGGTGATAGAATGGATAGCCCAGAGGGAAAAGTCCCACCCTACTGTGCTGAGACTGGCTAGAGCACGAAACGTTCATCCCATGACAGCAAACAAACGTGCAGGGAGCAGGGGCACAAAATCTCCAGGAAAAAGTGACAAAGTCCACGGCTTCACATCCAGGGGTATGTAGACACTGTAGGAAAGCCGACAGAGGGCCAATAGCTGTGGGCAGGGACCCTGCCGAGCTCCCACCCTCCCTCTGGTTCTCTGGCGGAGAAGCAGAGCACAGCTTGGATCAGTGGGGCTTGGAGGCTTCTTAGGGGCTGTGGGATAGAGCCAGGCAGGGCCGGAGAGGCAGTCATAGTGGGTGAGAGGAAAGCCAGGACCTGGTTGGTTTAATTGATAACAAAAAAATCATATTTATCAACTTGTCATAAATGTTTTGTTTCTAAAAATCTGGAGGATTTACCGAGGCTAGAGAGGCAGTCATGGCCGGTGAGAGAAGAGCCCGCAGAGCATGTTGTAAGCTCCACATCCAGGGGTGCATGGACACCGGAGAGCAACTGACAGCAGGCACTCAGCCAAGGGCACAGACCTCTACCTCAGGTTCTCCAACATGCTCTGCGGGCCCTGGCTTTCCTCTCACCCGCTATGACTGCCATTCCAGCCCCTGTAAAGCCTCCAGCATGCTCGGCAGGACCTGGCTTGACTCTCAGCCGCCTGGCTCGATCCAACGGCCCCTAAGCAGCCTCCAGCAAGCTCCACCGACCCAGGCTGTGCTCTGCTCCACTGCCAGAGAACTGGCGGGAGGTCAGTGGGTCCGTGCCCACGGCCGAGGGCCCTCTGTCGGCTTTCCTCCAGTTTCCACATACCCCTGGATGTGAAGCTTTGGACGAAATGCATATTGCTGAGATGCGATGATGGCAGAAAAAGTTTTGTGGCTGTCAGAATCAACACTCTTACACTGCCTCACGCAGACATCTTACATCATCGATTCCCTCGCAGCAAAACAACCAATCACAACAGCGTAGAGTTTCTGACAGTTCCCCTTTGTTCCTCTGGACCATCCATTCTAGCATTAACCTTTACTTTGAGTCGAGTACAGTAGTCGCTAAGCACACCAAATGTGTATCAATCCATGGCTGAAAATAGTCCTCAACAAATGCATTATTTACTCCTGTTTGAGTAACGGCTGCTAAAAACTGCAGTGCCAAGCTTTTTTGGAAACGACTTAGCCTTTGGTAAACCTACAACTTTATAGTTTCTGTGACCAAACCTTAAAAATAAAGATCTTCAGTAGGACTGAATGGGGCTGAGGTTGAGAGCCATAGACAGGGAAGCTATAAAAACAGGTGCAGACGGACAAAGGATATTGAGAAATGGGCGAAGTCTAGATAATGGATAGAAGAGATCAACATTGCTTCAGGAAGGATTTTTTGTTCTCAAAGTTATGTTTCAGTCATGGAGAGTGGATGGAGAAAGAGAAGAGAAAGAAGACATATTAGACAGAGAAAGAAAAAGACTGCAAATGGACTCCTGCATACCCCAAAGTACCAATGAGGTAAAAATCACAGAAAATCCTAAAAGGACTTTGGGGCTTTGAGTTGAGAGCCTTGCAGAGTTTGCTCTGCACATTTGGCTCATTTTTGACAAAATGTGTTGTTGTAATCCTTCTCAAACACATCATGTGATTGATCTCTGTGGACGTAGCACTTTGAAAGTTCACATTAAGTCCACTAAATACCACTCAGCCTCTCTCAGTCTCTCTGCCGAGGTGCAAAACAATGACAGGACACAAATAGTGTGAAGCTTGTTTGTTACTGAGGTGAGTGAAAGAGACACACTTCTCTCTATTGCCAGAACAGTTATTAAGTCTTATAAACTTTCCGTCAACCGCCATTTAGTCTGTGATCACTCATTTTGAGTTTAAATGAAAAGTAGAACACAGCGCAAGCACTCTCGCTGACCCGTCTTTGTGTTTCTGTTGCCAGACAACTATTCGGCCGGAGAAATGGTGACTTCATTGAGAATGACATCCTCCTAACAAGCCAAGAATTATGTCCTGTAGTCGTGGTGCGAAAAGACAAAGTGACAGCTAACAAGCTAATGAGAGCACATATTAATAACCTTTGAGTGTTTGTCTCTTTGTCTCCTTTGGTTAGCTTTAGGGGAAAGTAGCATAATTTATTCTATTCTCATCCATATACATAGCAACATAGTGTAGCAACAATTTATTGGATTGATGACCAGTGGCTGTCTCCTGTCTAATGCAGTGTTATATAGAGATGTGTGAAGAGAGTTATATGAGAAAGACTGATAGCACTCTCATGTCTGTACGATAAATATGAGCTATTTCCAGCAGCTGGTTAGCTTAGCTTAGCTTAGCTTAGCATACAGACTGGAAACAGCTTGCCTGGTTCTGTCCAGCAACTCTAAAGCTAATTATGTTAATTATCTCCAAAAACTTAAGTCTAAAACACACATTATGGTTTTACATTGGATTCCTGGAAACTTGTCGTGTTTATGGGGTTACCAGACGACCACTTCTGGCAGATTGAGGCCTCTAGTTTCCCGGCGCGGCGCAGGGTGGCGCAGGGTGGCGAACCCTGCGCAGAGCTAGTTTCGAGCAGCGCAACCCGAGGCACGCTCAGTTTGGTAGTTTGGCAGACCGAGGTGCGCTGAGATGGGTGTGGCGGCGCAGCAGGGGGAGGTGTCGACAGATCCAGCTTGGCGCAGTGACAGTTTCCTGCCAAAAGGCTTCGCCGAAGGTGCGCTAAAAGCTCGCCAGCTCAAACCAGGTGTACTGTCAGCGCAGGCGGAGCGCAGCCGGTGTAAGCTGAAGTTTGGCTGACCGGCGGACAGTGCGCACACGTCACCAAAACCTCACAGGCAGGTTTCCAGAATATCAGGCACATTAACGATGCAATAAATACCCAAAAAAACCACTATTCAATGCAACTATCTGCAATCAGCACATAAATGTATCTATATATCGATGTCCCGTCACATCTGATGTCAGATCAAAGGGGATTGGCACCGTTTGGCACGTTTGGCACGCGTAATGGAAACCCAACCTGATTTGATTAACACAGCTGCAAAATAATGAGTTCACATCCCTCTCAGCCAACCACAAACAGCCACAGCATCAGATAGGGAGTATATATTCAGCATCTGTCATCTTAGAAAAGTCAAAAGAAAAGAAACAGAGTGAGACTGCGAGAGAGAAAGAGAGAGCGCGCGCGCACGAGAGAAACGCAACATTGATTTACAATTGTGGTGACCTCCTCCCAGGCTACCTTTGCATCATCAGCCCGTGGAGGTCTGCTCGCAGTTCCGTATATTCGGACACTGCGAGCTTGGACCTCCCGGACCAAAACATCAGTTTCCTCCTGGGAGAAGTTTGGCCGTCTGACGCTGCTGCTCTCTTCTGCCATGGCGAATTGAGTAAACTCTCATTACGTCTTCGCGCGGCACATTTAAGGGCGAGGAGAGGGGCTCATTTGATTGGTGTGATGTGTGTAAAACCCACTCCACGCCTTCTCTCCTCCCTCTTTCCGACTTGCGCAGGTAGGAGGGACGGAGGTGGGAAAGAGGAGAAGCTGTGCCAGCGCGCACGGTGTGCCAAACTTGCAAAATCTGCCTGGCCACACCCAGTTGGCGAAGTGCAGGTGCGCTGCGCCTCCGCCTTGCCCGCCCGGTCTGCGAAACTAGAGGCCTGAGCTTCAATGCAACCTCCACTGTCCATTTTGGGCATGTTGCTTTTTACTGGACAAAAAATGTGGAAAAGTATTAATATTTCAGTGGACATGGTCTTCTTAGATATAGCTGGTGGTTCAACTCAGTGTTTAACTCAGTGTTGGGGGAGGCAGTAGCTCAGTCCATAGGGACTTGGGGCCGGAATCGAAGGGTCACTGGTTCAAGTCCCCATCCGGACCAAATATGGAGCGTGGACTGGTAGCTGGAGAAGTGCCAGTTTGCATCCTGGGCCCTGACAAGGCACAGAACCCCCAACTGCTCAGGGCGCCTGTCCACAGGCAGCCTCCTCGCCATGACATCTCTCCATTTCATGCATGTGTAGGTCCTGTTTGTGCATGTGTGTATTTCAGGCCTGTGTGTATGTGACAGCAGAGTGAAAAAATGGAATTTCCCCTCAGGGATTAATGAAATATATCTTAACACCTGATTTTAAAGCTGGAGTGTGGAACTTCTATCTCCCCCCTCTGGCAGTGGGAGTAATTACACAAACAATGTCGATGCAGGCTCGTGACATCTCCCTGCAGGTGAGCTCACTCCATCTTTCCTGCCCCCCGGAGCGCTCTCTTCAAGTCTTTTTTGTTTTTACTTACCGTCTTTTTACTTTAATTCTTCCTCTGAACACCAAGTTTCTTTTTCATCAGAAAACTTTCTTGGACGCTTCTTAAAATTGTCCACGGTAGCTTTCGTCATACCCTTAGCTCCTGCTTTGTCGCTATGGTCTCTCTCCCCTTCTTTCCCCTTTTAGCTCTGGCTGGTTGATGTAAAACATCACTTTCGGTGCACCAGAGCAGTAAAGCTACAGAAACTGGACGCCACAACGCTGGTATACTGCGGAATACAGAGAGCTTTCCCTGGCAGCAATGGGCTTAATCAGCATTATATAAACTCGTTTGGCAGGGGCCTGAATGTAACAGACGTTCATTTATATGTAAAAGCCCCGCAATCCAGCTTTAAATAGTGATACATGTGTTTCTCAGGAACACGGATACAATATGTAAGATGACAAGCAATAACAAGAAAAAGTTCCACTTACTGATGGGATGCAAGAAAAGTTATGACAGCTTTGGTAGGGAGAGAAACTAAGAGTGAATTTTAACTTTGGCAGTAATGGAAAGTCTGTAGCGCGAAGCTATGGTGCTGCCCACTGACAGGCGCCTGGCAGCAGAGCATCAAGGAGAGACTCCTGACAGGCTCTCAACAGATACCTCCCCAACAGAGCACAGACGACACAAACGACTGCGGGTGCTTTTGATGCTTCGCTGATACTGTTGTAGAACCTTCATACAATGAAAGTTGACAAGGACGCAGACAGCAAAGAAGAGCCAAAAAAGCACCTGACCAAAAAGGGAAAAAAAAAAAATGCTCACCAAAAACTACAGTGTGGAAACAAGGACATAAAGCTCCTGACTGATTATGCTCTTATTTCAATTGACATCTGAACAGAGCTAAACACTTAAATGCTAGAGGATAAATGCCACTCTCCATTCCCTGTCACGGTGACATGAAAACAGTGGCTTGTTTTTCATGTCATATCATGTCTTGCCTGAGGATGAAGGAACAGTATTCACAGAGAGATGAGGAGGTGGATACAGTGACGGGGTGTTTGATTTTCTATGTTGAATTATACATTAGCCAAAGTCTCTCAGACCAGACGTTTCAGAAAGACAAATGAGCCCAATATCCATAGCAATTACTGGCACGTCGGAGTCTGTGCGTTTACAGCGATGCCCTGTGTGCTCTGAGGGGGAACCGGTTAGTCACACTAACACTCTCACTAGATTCAAATCAAGTGAAACTCACATGACATGAAAAATGTCCTTGCGCACCGCTTACAATCCTGTGTTTTGCTCTGCAGCCATATGACTAAAACTTATGACAGGTACTTTGGTCAACATATTGCTTACTCCGAACGAGATAACACAGCAATAACCAGCCTGACGTGAATACAAATTGAGACAAAATAGATGGCTTTGGACAAAGTGAGCGCAACAGCACCGGCCTGACTGAACATTTAATAATTACTTTGATATGATCGCACTAATGCAGCCAATGGCAGATTAAAAAACATCAGCAGAATGTAATCTGACACATTCAACCTGACCTGAATATGAACACCAGTGTGCCTGCATGTCCTACTATTTAAATTCAAGTTGCTTGAAAACTTACTGAATGAAATATGAATCCAAAAGTGCAACGAACATGAAAACCGCACTCTGGAGCTACCGAACAGGGAAAAAGATCTTAGGGTCATTCCTCACCAGGAATACAACATACTGAGAAATGACATGCTCAAGGCTATTAAAATTTAATTAAGTCACAATTTCCAAATATCACACTTTCCCCATAGATAACAAGCAGTGTGTCTGCAAGATCCAGCAGCACAGAGAGGCACTTGCTTAGACAGGATACAAGATAATGTAAGCACATTAAAGTAAGGACACAGCGAGAAAAGGTGACGAGACACTACGTGGCTTCTTTTTAAATGTGAAAACAGTGTGTCATGTGTGGGACGGTGCTCTTTGCGAAGTGTCTGATCAAATCTGCATGATGACAAGGGGAAACGCTGGCATGAAAGACAAGAAGAGAGATACTAACATCAGCTCTATTAATGGTTTTAAATCCCCGTAGTCATCTCGCAGTCAGTTTTACAAGTGGGAATAACATGAACGAGAATAATCTTTAGTGATATGATGGAATTCTGGATTATGAGATCGATTCCTGTTGAGAGTTCATGTGTCTTACGCTTTTCATCCTCATAAAGAGGGATAGTCTGAGTTAACCCCCGCTGCAGTCATTACAGTCATATTGACTGGCACTGATGTTGCCCTCTAGAGGATAAAAGGACAAAGATCATGAAGTTAAAGCATCCCGCGTTATTAAAGAGCGATTGACGGTGAGGTAAAGGTTAATGCTGGTGTTACTGGTTTTTCCTTACACTCATATACACAACCTTTTGCAGTAGAGGTGCTAAAATACAAGGGCAAATTGATATGCCGCCTCACACAAAAATAACTTGCATGGCCATATGGTGGCCTGAGCAACAAGGCTTAAGGTGAACACCATGTTTAGACTAAACAAAAAATTACTCAAAACAAATCTCATCTTTATCTAGGATCTTAAAAGGTGCCTCAAAATAAAAATAAAAATAAAAGTAAAGTATGGGAGGAGAAAAGCAGATGTGTGCATGGTGCTAATAAAAAGCAAAATAAATCAGATAAAAAATGACCATGAGAAGTTAAAGCAATGAAAAGGGTATTTGAAAAGCTAAAGGAAAACGCTGTGAAAACCAAAAAGTGAAAATGCGACTTGGAGCTGCTGAACTACAGACAACTTTAAAAGGTGTTGAAGTGGCAAAGAAACTGAGAGAAAGCTGAATTATTTTCGAAGTAAAACGACATACACAATATACTTTAACAGCTGGCTGCGGGTCGCACGGGCCACCACTGATTTATACCGAGGAAGGTAAGCGCGAGGCAGATGTTGTGTGTGTGCATGTGTGTATGGTTGAGTGAATACACCCATGAGTCTATGGGAGTTGGGGTAGATGGGTGTGTGTGTGCGAGAAGGAGAGGGCGAGTGTGCACATACATGGGTGTGTGTATTAATTGGTTGGCAGTTTGAGACTTGGGTCTGGCAGGAGTGATAAAACAGGACCATTAAAACTCTGCATTTAAATCCAACACCCATGCCTCTCCATAAAGTTGCCATTACTAATTAAGGCGTGACTTTCTTCTCTTCTCCCTCCTCCTCTCAATCACACCGTTTAATGGCCGACACTTTCCTTCACTCTGTCACATGGCTTTGCAAGTTTTCCATTAGGCCAGTGGAAAGGTTCCTCGTGTCACTGACAAAGATCCAGATGACATTTAAGAAACTCACCAAGTCTTCTTTTTCGTCTCGTGTAATCCATTTGAAATAACAGTCATCACTCTTAAGAGGGTTTATTTGAAGTTAATTGAAGAAAAACACTGAGGCAGAGCGAGCTGTAGTAGTGGAAAGGTTCAGTCAGAGTGCAGGTTTAGTAACTTGCCTACTCATCCTAACGACTCAACAATCCCCTCATTTACCGGCCTGCTGTTCATACATACAAATGCAGTTGTTTCCATCCCCTTGGGAAAGGCACAGTGTACTCCTAACCCGTCTCTTCCTGTTTCTAATGCTGTTTATGTTCCGCCCTACCTGCAGCCATTCTCCCTAATTCCTTCACACGATGGGAAAGAAAGGGGCCAACACGGAGAGAACAAGGCTTCTCTTTCTTATTTTCTCGCCAAAAGGTAACTCTCAGACCGCGCTTGTGTGCTATCTGATATTTACACCCTCTTGTTTCTTTATAACAAGCGCTGCTAAACAAATACTTTCCCAGAGGAGCAGCCCACCTTTGACCATGCAATCACAGCTTGGCACAGAACACAGAAGAAAAGAGCTGCGAATCCACGCTATCTGCTCTTTAACAAATGAGTGCCTAGGCTTGTGCGGATTTATGTGAGCCCTGGGCTTATGCTGTTGTGGGCCGGTCACGGTAAATCTGCTATTTTTGTCAAGGTGTGAAATGTATTCCGCTGTTAAATCACACACAGGGGCCTTACTAAGACAGCGCGGCGTACACAGATGCACACATTCCCGCACACTATCTTGATTTGCTGCATGACTTTTATATGCTTCATTAAACTGTTTCTACTAGTACAAACCCACTTTGATGGCCTCATGAGTAGCTGGCTAAGGAGGTGAGGTAGGGAATCAGAGGGAGATGGATTTCCACATGACCGTGATTCATCAGAAGAAATAATCAACTAAACACTTTTCTGGATATTTTGGATGAGAAATGCCACGAGGTAGAGAGATCAGAAATACTCGTAAAATAAAGGCCTCCAGTGCATCCTTCTCTACACTCCTGATCCATTCCTTTCCTCCTCCTTATTCTGTCTCCTCTTCCTTGTTTTGACATCTGTGTCCATGCAGTCTTCGTCCTTAGATCAAGCCATGAACTCTGATTAAGAGACCAAAACCTGTAGTTTGCTGGTGCATCTGTATATTTTATCAGTCTCTCCTTTATCTTCCATTTTGAAAAGGCAGATTCCTCATCTGAGGGAACACTTCCACTGTCCAGCTGGGAAAGCTGCAGACAGCTATCAGCCTGTGTCACCCTGCAAAGAGCCAGATTTTACTTCAGGAGTTGGTGGAGACCAAAACAGAGCTACGAGGAGAGAGAATATTGGACATGGATTCATCAGGTCACTAGAAATGGGACTCTTCTTGAATGCTGATTGTGTAAATAGGTTGTTCGCTGACAATTTCACCTGACGACCTTCCTCTTTCTCTGTCTCGATAAGCATGAGAACAACATTAGAATTACACTGTGCACACTATAATGACTGGTGTAATTCCAAAAGGAGCATGTATGCATGTATTTGCCAGATGACGTTACATCGCCCTGTGGCAAAAGTTGATGCAGTTACAGCTACTTTTGCAAAGGATTGCGCATGTCTCTTTTCCAAGACATCTGAATTAAGCCACCCACTTTGCCAATCCAGTCATCTCACTGACATGAATGACAAGCATGCATTTCTAGTGTGAATACAGCCTACCACCTGGCTCAAACCATCTAGCGCCAGGAGCCCATTCTCCACATTGGCACCAGATTAACCAGTAGGATTCACCAGTCCAGCGACGAGGACATAACAACAGCGTGCCTCTCTGCTTTTATTAACTCGTATCTCAACAAGTCTGTTTGTCCTATCCACAGGCTCTCCAAATTAAGTTTAATTTGTTTGCCACTGGGATGTGGCCGTCACGGGCTGTAATTTATTAGTCACACTTGCACATCATCAGCAGAATATTCATAACACACCCACATCAACAACCCACAACATCCCACAGCAACAGTATAGTACTTGGGAGACCTGCCACTAACGCGACATTTCACACAGCCAGTGTGAAAACACTGCCATAGGTAGTTACCAGCTGACTGTGCCAATTCGCCATTATCAAACTGGAGTGGAGGCCCAAGTGTCAGTATGGCATGGCTGTAAAGTAGATGAATGCGTCTCTCTCTCTCTTACACACACACTCGCAGTCCTCCGCCTACATCTCTTCGGGTTCACATGTGATCCTCTTGGCACCTCAGAGCTATCAGTTCAGCATGGTGCTCCGCACATCACCCTGTCAACTCCTCTCTTAAAACTGGCATCTAAAAGCAGCCACTCTGAGCTGAATAACACTGAACAGGCTGAATGTTTGAGACACAAGAGAAACACAGACGAGAGTACAGCAGGCCTGGAAACTGTGGCCGAGGTTAAGGAGTGGTGAAGTGATGAATGGCTTGTGGAAACATGGTAAAGAAAAAAAAAGGAAGCAGTTAAATATATAAAAACCCAGGAAGAAAGTCACAAGAACTAATAGGAAGACAGAAATATAGGTAGAGGAAAGAAGCCAGAGGCGCTAAGACAGAGTTTGCCGGGGATGAAGCTAAACCTTCAGGGTGCAAAAATGACACTGAAGTTTTGTAAAAGAAGAGAGCAACTCTAGCAGTACTGCTGCTGCTCTGCTGATGATGATGGTCACCATGATGACTATAACCCAGGGCTTGTTAAGACATTAATTCCACACGCACACACACACATACACCAGTGATCTCTTTTTTTTTTCATCTGCCCTCCCACTCAAAGCACAGGCTCACACGAGGCGTGTGGGCTCTCGTTTGAAACTTCATCTCGAAATTAAGCCCCACTCATCTCTGAGCTTTGCCTGAGGTGCAGAACTGCACTACTGAGAGAGAAATGGTGCAGAGGAGAGTCGAAGCGATCGGGGAGGGAAAACGGAAAGTTAGAGACGAAGTACAGAACAAAGATACAGAGAGAGGAAAAACCAATGAGAAAGTGCCGTGGGAGAGTAAGATGGAGGAGGAGAGCGGTGACAGATGGAGGAATAGAAAGAGGATAGAAGAAAAAATAGTTGCTCTAAACCCTTTGGTAGAAAAAGCCAGTGCTGCAACAAGGAGGGCATTCACTGCATGCAATTTTGATGAGTATAATACAGCAAAGTAGGGAATGGAGATCTTTCCACTTCAAATGCTTCTTTTCATTTCTCACCACTTAGCCACCACTCTGACAGTGTTAAACACAGGGTACAAGCAAACACTAAATGCAAATTGTCCTGCCAAAGGTGAAAGCTGTCTCAAGACAGGTGGAAGTATTTTCGTATGCTAAAAGTCAGCTGGAATGAAACGACTGGGAGGGAAAAGAGCTGTAGACAGAGATGCAGAGTAGAGGAAGTGAGCTCACATGATTAGATGGGTCCACTTACCCCAACTTCCACGTGATCTGAGCCCTTGTCATCCTGCTTGTGGAGGATCTCAAAGTAGTATCGTCTGGACGAGATTAGGCTGAGGGAAGAGAGAGCTACTGTTAGATGTTTGACGCTGTTGAAGAAAATAGAATCTATCTTCTATTATAAGCCACAGCAGCTCCTTCAACCTTAGAGTATTTTTCATTCTGACATTCTGACTGTTACTGTGTGGGCATCTTCCAGAAATACAACCGAGAGCAACTTCGGGTCACCTAAAACTAAAGTTATAAAAGGGTTTAATGAGACTGCGGCGACGGAAGGTAAACAGTTTAACTTTAAAAGCACAGTCATAAAAACATATGTCAACTGGACCTGAGAATAGACAGGTTAATCAGCCTGGAATATAAATCCACGCCACGGGCGAGATGGCGAAAAAAGACAGCGGTGAGCCAGGATATTATCAGCCCCGGGTCCTGAATAAAACACTCCTTCTGCGACGCTGAGGAAGAAAATCGATGCTCCACATAAATCAACATTTTACTCTTATGCAGGCTCCAGTATTTCTCTGGATCTACTGGTTAGACTGAGTAGAGATCTGATTTGAAGTTTTACTGCGCATGTTGTTCCCTGCACTGATGAAACACACACACCAGGCGACAATGCTTTATTCTTATCAGAAACACATCTCGGATAATAGGCCAGCATCTGCTGCTGAATGAGAGACACCAGAGCACTGCTCCACACATCATTAGCTCTCAAAACACACACACACACACACACACACACACACACGTACAGAAACACACTGCTGGGCAGTACATAAAATCATGTTGCTGCTTGTAATCATGTACAGTACTCTTTTACAGTGTATTAATACTCTGTTTGTTAAAGCATGTGGCTTAAGTGCATTGAAAAGATATTATTAGAAGGATAAAAAGGCACTGTCTTGGAAAATCGAATTCCTACAAACAAGATCGTGCTGATTCTGTTGCTGCAGCCCGGTAATTTGTGAGACATTTGCTACTCTGAACTTTGGAGTCATTTGGCTCCTCCATATTCATGTGCTCTGATTCAATAAGATATGTGGTGCTTTACTCTTTTTTTCCCCTTACTGTTATTTTTCTGTCTTTGCTTCTGTTTCCTTCTCTCTCTCTCTCTCTCTCTGTGTGATGGTCCCCTTCCTCTCTCCTGTCTCCTGTTTGTCTCCTGACACAAACACAAGCTCATCCTCTTTGATGGAGTCTGTGTTTTGAATTGAAAATAGCCCCACGAATACAGGAGATAACATGAAACCAGGACAAGCCGAGCAAACAGAGAAACTTTCGTAGCATGAGTATGTGCATGTATATGAGTTTCAAATCATTTAATCTTTTAGTCTTTACGATGACAGAAGTGACAAATGCCTATTAAACAAGTTCTTAGAGGTCAAGGTGACATTTTAAAGAAATACTTTACCCACAAAATGTCCATTTGTATATGCCATTTTACCTTGACCTCGTGAAAACACCTTTGTTTGCCTCCACAGAGAGCTGTGAACATACTGATTTATTGATTGAGTGGGACCAGGTTTAACAACAGAAAGACTACCAATATATCTCAAGGCAATAGGGAATGGGCACAGTGACGTCACCATGGACGTCGCCGCCATGTTGATGGCTACGGACAGCAGTAAACAAATGCAGTAGTTGAGTCACATCGAGTGGAGAAAGCGAGGGAAAAGATGTTAAGATGCCAGAAAGGAAATACATTGAACCACGACGCCAGGGACCGGTATATGGAAAAAATGAATGCTATAAATGGTTTGGACCTAACCTTGGACCAAAACGTCTTGAAAACGAACCCCGTTTTTGGTTTGGGGGTTCCCAGTCTAGACCGATTCACGTCTCCATAAACGTTCAAATCAAACATGTAATGTACTCACCTCATAGGCACAGATGTTAGGAAGGTGTAAGGGGGGTTGCCGTGTGTTTGTATATCCGTTATTGTTCAATAAACATGCATTTTTATCTCGGATGTCTGAAATTTTCTTCACCCCTTCTTCGTCCTGCAATGAATGAGTGCACCGGCTTTCTACTGCGCCACAGCGCCACTACAGTGGTTGGGAGGTGTATTGCACATTGGTAGTAAGAGGCTTACATCCGAGATAAAAATGCATGTCACAGGACCATTTGTGAACGACCATTGTCTCCAACGACCACCGTTGCAGCAGCAAACTACGTCCAATTGTGTTCGATTCAACTGCCTTGAGATAACTATGACCTGGATAAATGAGAATATCCACAGGCACTACCAATGTATCCTTTTACAAACTCACGCAACTGATGCAGTATTATCCAAGTCTTATTTATCCAGTCGCATGTTCAGTACTGCCCCAAATGTGCATTTTCACTAAACCTCGCTAAAACTATTTAAAACTGATCTGAAAGTGAAACTTATACATGTTTGCTTCAAAGCCAGACACCAATACAAAGGTCTTTTAGTGAAACTGCATGTGTATGTGAAGGACTGAGCATTCATTCATTCATTCATTTCTGTAACGCTTATCCTGTTGGGGGTCGCAGAGGGGCTGAAGCCTATCCCAGCTGACATTGGGCGAGAGGCAGGGTACACCCTGGACAGGTCGCCAGACTATCGCAGGGCTGACAGATAGAGACAGACAACCATTCATGCTTGCTTTCACTCCTACGGCCAATTTAGAGCCACCAATTAACCTAACCTGCATGTCTTTGGACTGTGGTGGGAAGAAAACCCAGGGAGAACATGCAGACTCCACACTGAAGGGCTCCCTCACCCTAGGGTTCCCCACCCTGGATTGGAACCTGGAACCTTCTTGCTGTGAGGCGACAATGCTAACCACTGCACTTGAGACTTGGTTTATGCTGCCCAAGTTGTGTGAAAACGGGTGTTTTGATATAGTTTTACTGTTGGTAAATGCGGTCCCCAGTCAATCAATTGCCACCATTTTCTGTGGAGGCATGTAAGAAAAACAAACCACCTGTCAGGAATTCAAGGTAACCCAGCATGACTAATTCAATATACAACTGGTCATTTTGTGGGTTAAGTATTCCTTTAAAGTTGCTTGTTTTGTAAAGAGACAAGGGGAAATAGCGCCACATTTCAGAAGCCAAATTGTTTGTCCTGGTCTTTCACGATAAAGACTGCCAAGTTACAGTTATAGCATGGACTTCTTTGGCAGTGTATGTGCGTTTCTGTTCCTGATGCAGCTGACCAAGTTGAAGGGAAGGACAAAGGCTGAAGAGGGTGGGGGTCACGTGTTGCTCCGTGCACAAACGCCACGGCATCATCCGGCTGCCCAGCGTTCTGTAACCAATAAATCATTGCAGGTGCAGGAGAGCGGTGACAGTGTTCTAAGGTCACTCTCTCATGAATAGGGAACATCTCTGTGTGCAGCTGCTGAAACGGCATTCAGCGAACTTAAGTGCCACTTTCAGCTCCTGGCACCCTGGTTGCCCTTTCCCATATGATTCAAACATAACGCTATCCCAGTGTTTGAGCTGAGCCATAGGCCTACTTAAAAAAAGGAAAATAAAATGTCATTTTGCATTCACCTCAGACAAAACACAGTCAAAAGACTCATTAGATTAGATGAGATCAGATGAAACTTTAATGAATATAATGAATATGTGGGGAAATCGAGCAATCAGAATCATCTCAACCAGAGAACTGAGGGCAAGATTTCATCTGTAATAAAATATAAAGTAATGTGTCCAATGGAAATATCACTGTCAGACAAAACACAGCTGGCTCACAAAAAGAGGGATTTAGGGTTTAACCAGACAATAGAGAATAAAAGTCAAGGACTTGCGTGTACTTTCTCAGGCATTATTTCTTCATATTCAAGCACTCAAAGCAAATAATTCATTTTCAAATATAACTTGTTATTAAACAAATAAATTATGTGATATATATCTCTATTTTTAATGAGGGGTTACTTATCACATTCTTTTTAGCCATAACTGTATAAAATCCTCACCAAAACATTTCAATGGCATGGGAGCTAGGCTGCTTATACTACTATGATGCACCACTTCCTCACACTTTGAAAGTTCTAATCCAGAGAATTTTCAGAGCAAGAGCGTCAACATAACCATAGAAATGCACTACTAGACCCATAAGAATTGTCAAGTCATTAGAAAAAGGAGTACACATAATAAAGACAAGGAAAATCATCTCTGAAGTACTGTAGAATCATCCGAAAGTAGCGCAAGGAAATGATGCCAGCTGGAACTGGAGTTTTTACTTTTAGTTTTCGGCTGAGCTGTTACAACTGTGCACCGCTGAAGAGGGAGGAAGAGAAATTACATTGACAAGCTGGCTCATTAAGTTAAGTCATGTTAAGTTTAGCCATGCCAACATACACTCACCGGCCAGTTTATAAGGTACACCTTTTCAACTGCTCACTAACGCAAACACAACCATCTCTAGGGTTTACAGAGGATGGTCTGAAAAAGAGAAAATATCCAGTGAGCAGCAGTTCTCTGGGTGAAAATGTCTTGTTGATACCAGCGGTCAGAGGAGAATGGCCAGACTGGTTCAAGATGATAGAAAGGCAAAACATCCTGACAACCAAGGTCTGCAGAAGACCATCTCTGAACAAACAACACCTCAAACCTTGAAGTAGATGGGCTACAGCAGCAGAAGACCACACCAGGTGCCACTCCT